>NW_006159743.1:0-50903 GCF_000334495.1 Tupaia belangeri chinensis | reverse complement strand
TCTCCCTTAGTGGGGAAGACACTCTCTTTCATTGCACTGGGAAGTTTCCTTTGGAAACATTATTTATTGGTTAGCAATTCCTTTCAACCACCTAACTGGCTGGAGACCATAAAAACTTGAAGAGAGAACCCGGAACATCTCTGAGGATTTTAAGAAAGCCTCCGGGCAACAAGATAGTGTTCCTTTATGAAGAGTGTCAGGGAGGCCACAGCTGTGAGGAGCTGGGCTCTGACCCCTCTCCATAGTTGATAGAAGAACAACATGGACTCTCAAAACGGCTCAGGTCCTTCTCAGAGTCTGACTTTGTATGAAATACGGGCTACATAGAATGAGTAAGTTACTAAGCAACAGTGAGCTTTACTAACAAATCATTTGAAAATAAGATAACACAGAGCGCACGCGTGCACACACACACACACACACACACACACACACACAACCTACCCTTTGCCTTAGTTTCACAGAAAACTGTGACTTGAGATACTGCTTCTGCAAACATGATAACAAGCTTAAGTCTACAAGGTGGAACTTGACGGAAAGAAGCACTTTGCCCGTAACTTAGATCTGCATTAGTATTTCAGATACGCGAAGCAGCAGCATCTTGGTAATTACCAACAGCCCAAACATGCTGTGTGCTGACTCTCAGGACTTCTCAGGTCACAGAGGAACGGCAGGCATGAGTAACTTGGCTTTGGGAATTCCATGACAAATATTGGGACTGGGAGGGTGTTGAGGATGCAAGATAATAGACATCTGAACCACACTCCATTCCCTGAGTCATCCTCAGTGCCTCCCCTCCTCTACACCCAGAACCAGTTGTTCTCGGAGTTCTATCTGGACATTATAGGAAATTAAAATTTAAATCTGACCCTATTATCTAGTTGGTGTTACTGTCATGATGTCTTTCTGGGAGAGTTTTAATCGTCTTCACTGAATTCCCTGACTTTCCTTTTGTCCTTTGTTACATGATTCTCTATACCATCCCCCTAATGATCTCCCTAAAACACAAATATGTTCTCATGACTCCCTTACCTAACAAGATCCAGAGTCTGTCACTGCCCACAGGGGTCAATTCAAACTCTTTGCAGAATCTTTCTAGTGGTCTGGGAATTAATGTCTTGAGGTTCTGCAATTGACTGGTATTTTCCCCTTGGTCTCTCCAAGCTTCAGCCTCCACATCCATGAAGTAGGGATAGTAATAGTATTCACCTTGTGAGATACAAGGCTGTCATACAGGTTTAGTGGAAGTGTAAGTCTTAACCAGGCGAAGAAGAAGTGCTAAGTTAATTCTGTTACTATTGCTCTCCACACATAACTATTACTTTAAACCCCTGTAGCTCCTGGAATAGGTCATGGTGTTTCATATCTCAGAGACTTTGTATCTGCTATTTTGATTAATTGATTGACTTGTTGAATATGCATTCATTGGGTAATTATTGAATACCCAAACTTATAGGTGGCCTCAGCAACAATTTATTGAGTACCAAATCGTTAGCAATAAATTAGACAAATAGGTACTAGATCTTGTGAAGTTTACATTCTAGAAGACAAAAAAATTTTTATAAATAGTTCAACATTATAATGCATTTAGTATTAATACTAAGTAAAAATATATTAAAAACCAGATACAGTTTTGCACCTAAAGACAGTAAGTCACAGTAATGGAATCTGACGGCAGACAGAACTACTCTTTATAGAGATCAGAACCGCTTTCTCTCAGACAATGACCAGGAGCCTGCGAGTTGTCTGAGGCACCGAAGTCACTGTCATCCAAGAAGCGATGTTTAGTCAAAGTGAGTGCCAAACGTGCATATGAATTCTTGGATTTTTTTTTTCCACAAAAAATGTCTAATTTGTTTGAAAATCTACATTGTCTTTTACATGCTCATAATACTGGTATCAAATGGATTGTGAAAATTATTTACAGCAACATACTTGTAGCAATTAGCTTCATTTAGTGTTTTTATTTTGATTAGCATAGATTCTTTACTCTGATGTTAATTTTCCAGTTTATAACTTTTAACTCTGAGTGTAGGTGAAATGTCAATAATTATTTTTAGAACAACTGCTATCATCTATTGAGCTCCTGCTAGCAGGCACTGAGTTATTATTTTTAAATCACAAAACAACCCCAGGGTATAGTATTACTATCCCCCTTTTTTATTGCTATAGGATGCTTGTCCTAACCAGAGAGACAAGAGAGAGCGTAAGTGAGAAATCATCCCCCTCAAGGGGATGGACACATCACAGTCCCTTCTCTTCTTGAGATTTGGGGCACACACACACATACCTGGAGAGATTCTCAGTGCACCTGGTCCAGGACTCAAGCCATGAAGCTGGCCATGTAGGATCCAGTGCCTTAACCTCTATGCCACCTGCTGGCCCCACTAGTGCTCTTTTTAAGGTTAAAAATAGCTTGCCCAGAATCATAGCTAATAAGTGGTAGTCAATATCTAAATATTAATACAACTTTGACCCCAAAGCTTTTTTTTTTTTTAACAGAGGATTTTGTTCTAGCTAGTGTTTAGCTTGTCAATAATGTCTCATGTAATATTCATAGTAACCAGCTAACCAAAAACCATAATAAAAGGCTATTCTCAACATCATGAATACACAATGAAAATTCAAATTAAATCACAGTGAGACATAATTACATACATACTAGAATGGCTAAAGTTCAAAGGACTGATAATACCAAGTACTATTGCCCAATACCAGTGGCTACAGGGCATCTGGAATTCTCATCCATTTCTAGTGAGAATGTAAAATAGTGCAAACACTTTGGAAAATAGTCCAGCAGTTCCTTATGAAGTTAAACAGATACTTCATATATCATGCAGCAATTATATTGCTAGTACCCAATACAAAAAGAAATAAGATGTCCACACAAAGACTTACATATTAACATTCATGGCCTTTATTTTCACAATAGCTCAAACTGGAAACACCCAAATGTCTGTCAATAGAAGAAAGAACAAATTATGGCCTATCCCTAGCATATAACGGTACTCAGCAACTCAAAAGGATGAATGACTGATACATGCAATAATATGAATAAGTCTCAAAAAAATGTTGAGCTAAAGAACGCCTAATATAACTCATACATTCACTTACATGCACATATGTACATTTGTTTATTTCACTCATATGAAATTCTGTTAGGTCGTCAGGAAAGTTCTGCTGCATTTTTGCACAGAAAAACACACCATGACTTTTCCAATGACCCACTAGGACAGACAAAACTAATTTAGTGGGACAGAAAGTAGACCATTAGCTGGCTAGGGCCAGGCAGAGAGGGTAAAGAGAGGCAAATAGAGGGATGGCAATGTCCTGTATCTTGATAGGAGTAATAAATGTGCATGTTTGTACACTTAACATGTATTCATTTTCATTGGATATAAATTGTACTTAAAGTTGATTTTTAAAAGAAGATTGTCAGGTCTGTTGCAGTGTGGTACAGTGCTCTGTGAGTGGAGGCCACCGGGCAGGGACGGTCGTGGGTTTGCAACCTGAGGTCTCCTTGTGCTTGCCGGGCTGTGCCTTCCCGTGGTCCTGGCTAGCTATGGCTGGGGCGGCTTACAGCATAGGAATTCTGATGAGAGTGTCTGTCTCTCTCTCTCTGTCTCTTTTTCCCTCTGTCTTTCTCCTCTCTTCTGCTCTTTGTCTATTTTCCTCATGGAAGAGAGCAGTGAATGAACTTAAAATGTTTAATACATAACAAAGACTAAATGAAAGAAATCTATTATTTGCATAAAGAGCTAAATCAGTCATGAAAGAAGACTTTTTACTTCAAATGGGCATTCCAGTGTTTCAAATTTCCATTTAAACTGAAGAAACCCAGCTAGTTTGGGTTCTTATCTAGCATTCCTGTATGCCAACATCATCAAAGTATTTCGTCTGTGACAGACAATAGGCTAGGCCTTTGGGCAACAATGATAACAGCCTTCATAAGAAAGACACGTAAGAAGAGAGACAATGATAGCATAGTAAGTGTTGTAATAAAGTTATCCACACAGTGCTATGGAACACAAAGGAAAAGCTACAAGATTTTGGTATAAGCAAATTGATGACAAGGGAGCAGGCTTAAAGGAGACAGTGGCTGCCATTTTGCACTTGAAAGTTTGAGATGCCTATGGGTTATCAAATGCAGATGTTGACTAACAGTTTAGATGTAAACATCTGGAGTTCTCTTGTTGCTACAGAGACTGAATTATCAGCATGTATGTGGTAGTCAAAATCATAGAAATGGATGTGATTGCTAAGAGAAGGAGTATAGAATGAGGAGAGAGCTGAGGATGAAACATTCAAGGGCCATGAGGAGGAGGAGTCTAGGGGGGAGTAGTCTGAGCTGCCATGGGAACCCAGACAGAAAGTGTTTCTACTTGGAGGGAGCATTGATTACTGCAAAGAGATCAAGGAAGATAAGGATTTGACAACTGTTTGGACACAGGCAAGGGAGTCAGTAGGAGCAGAGGCCAGACGGAGGGGTGAGGAGTTGGAAACAGTGCGCTGTGGAAGGCAGATGGGGCAAATGTCCGAGATAAATGTGGGGTGAGGAGTTTTAGGTCAGAGAGGTGAATGGCTGAGATTTCTGACAGACTTGATTGTAAAATCCAGACAAGTATGAAAATTTTGTCTCCAGCCATAAGATTTCAGTCAGCAAACTAATTCTATTACAGTGTGAGATGAAAATCCTAGCTTGGCACAAGGTCTAGAGACCCACCATTCCAGCGGCTCTTTCCTTTCTTACTATAATGGAGACCCTTACTGAGCACCTCCATGTGCCTGGCACCAGGCTTGGGCCTTTGCAGATTGGTCTTCGTGACTTGCCTGCCTCTGGGTACTGTAGTAAGTGTGAATTCCAGACATGCTTTTATAAAAAAAATTAATTCTTTGAAGTAAAAGAAAGAAATCACAGGCTAAACACCCATTGTAATAATGCTATTTTTGACGGCACTTTGATATAGATTATTTTCATATAGAAACCCAGCTCCTTCTTGGTCCTGCCTGTGCATTTGAGAAAATCACACCAGACCTGCAGTTCCCGGGCCAAGCCCATGGCTGAGGGAATTTCCCTCACCAGCATTAAATCCCCACAGTGTGCTGGTGTGCTACCTTCCTCCTGAAGGTGGCTGCTCTGGCTGCAGCTGTTGCCCTTTCTTTAGGAACAACATGCAAAAGGGAGAGTAAGCATTAACCCGGTGAGAATAACATGGCTACGCTTTATGGCATTTCAAATCCTGAATAGAAGATGAAATGTTCTACTCTCAAGACCCTCAATTTCAATGTTTATCACTTCTACCAGGTCTCAATTTCCAACTACCAAATGAAAAGGTATTAAATATTAACCTGCATTTGTGAGTGTGAGTACATGCCTTATGATTCTATTTATACTTCATAATCACATATAGTACTCAGTGTAATTTATATGTAGAGATCGTCTACTTTGAAAAAAAGAGAGCTAATGATTTTGTTTGACTCGATTATGCAGTTTAGAAAAATTTCCAAGCAAATCCACCATACTTTTCATTTGGTCTAATGCTACCTATCTTCAATCACATTTGTTTTTTCAACTTGGTTTGGTTAAAAATGAAATAATTTTTATCTAATATATGTTTGATGTAAAGTCTTAATTATTCTATGAAAGTAAAGCAAAGGAAAACAAACAACAAAAAAACCCTCAATAAGAGCACTTTGAACCAAAAACCATAGACAAAACAAATGTTTTATTCTATTTAAGGGATTGGATAAGCCAGGGTAGGCAGAGTTCTATTTTATCTAATGTATACAACTACAGAATCATCCCTAGACAACGTTTCTGGTTTTTTATGGTTAGAAGTCCACCACTAAATAATGTTATCTGAGAGAATAACTTCTAGAGAATTATATTTTTAAACTGGAGTTCTGAGAAAACAAAGAAATGTTATTTTCCAATAGAATATTGTAAATATTTTCGGACTAACCTGTGGTCTGTTGAAAAGGTGACTGGATCCCAAATGGCAACTGTGCAGTTCGAGTCCCAGACCCAGCAGCTTGAAAAATACAATGAAATATTGAAATACAGGATGGAGAAATTGAGAAGGGATTGTGGTATGACCATGCCCCAAGAGGAATACTTTCTCTTTCCTTCTCTGTTTCTCTCTGGTGAGCACATGCTTCCTCTGGCAAAATTTTAAATAAGAAAAAATTTAAAATGATCATTTAAACAAAATGGCTAAAGATACTACCTTTATTTATTTTCAGAGAGTCTATAATAAGACTTAGGCACCAAGCTGAGTATTGAGTAAATTAGAGACTGATTTACAAAAGAAATCCAAGAAAGAACACTTGATACTCTGCCTCTTCAAATGATTTGTGTAAAATAGTTCAAGCATGTCTGAGCTCTGAAGGGTCTGACAGATGCGTGAGACTTAGGAACCAGTGGAAGTGAATCCAGCTCAAAGGAATCAGAGCCACAGAGGGACCATAGGTGGGCACTCAGATTTTGAGTAAATTTTAATCTTTATAACTTAAGGAAATAAACCTCATAAGATAATCACTACCATAGCAACATCTCTTGACTGAATATGTAGAGGGTTCTGAAAGAGAGAGTTTTTGCCATATTTTCTCCCCTTTCAAGCCTTCAAATAGTTTGGATAAACATTAGCATGACTGTATATTAATGAACCTACACCACAGTTCTGTGTTATGCTTTCTGGCTTTGCAGATTTCTGAAGACTCTCTGTCCCTAGAAACAAAGTTCTTGTTCAATCAAATTTTTCTGAGGAATAAAAAGAGTAAACACCTGCTATACTCTAGGGACTATTATAATTTCATCCAATCCCCACAGCAACCTTGTGAAGTGTTTCCATTTCACAATGAGGAGCCTCAGTTTCAGAGACATTAGTCTTTATTTTGAGATTTTTGCTACAGAGTGTGTATGCTTGCCAAAGAGATGGATAACATTACACAGCTACCTAAATTAGAGGATCTTTATATGAATAATCTGACTTCTTACAAAATACCTTGTGACTTCCCAAGATGAAAAATTTTTTTGATTTGATATATATTTTAATTATATACTTAGGCTACTCTTTAAAAGCAGACAAACCCAAAATATGAATATGTTTCAAAGGTACAAGAGATGTTGACCTTGGCACACATCCTCTGACCACACATTGCTCCATGAAACAAGGCATCCAAAGAATCTCCAGAACATGCTTGCAATTCTTGAAGAGTAGGTATGGGGCTCTGTGTTGCCCAGATATCTCCAGGGACCAGGCAGGTTCCATTTATTCTCTGTGGCTTCATGTGATAACCAAAAGTCAAGCCACAGGGAAAACTTACTCCTGCTTGAAGCCCAAGGCAGAGACCACAACTGCCATCACTCAGTACAAATACCAGGTCAGCAAACACTAGCGGGTTCATCTAGAGAGGCACATCTGCTCCCTAACTGCTTACTGTCATTCATAAGAAACACACCTAAAATAAAGGGTGTTGGGACCAGCAGTTGGCATAATGGCTATGTCGCTGGACTCCCATGTAGTCAACCGCGGTTCGCGTCCTATACCTGGTGGCGTAAACTCATGCCAGGTGCGTGTGCGTACATGCCCAAGATCTTGAGAGGAGAATGGAGGAGAAGGGATTGCAGAGTGGCTATCCTCCTTGAGGAGTGATTTCTCACTTTCTCTCTCTCTGTCTTTCTGGCAAACGCCTGTGTCCTATAGCAAAAACCTCTCAAAAAAATAAATAAAATGAAGAGTGTGAAGGGAAAAAGAAATGGCAAGAATAAGTGATTACTAAATATATACCAAGAATGTACATGCAAAAAGAATATAAAGCCCCAGAAATTTCCTCCATTGGAGCTAAGAACTAATGCTTTCAGGGAATAAGAGAAATTAAGATTGTCTACTGATATTTCAGCCTCCAGCTCCTAGTCTTGAGTGGTAGGACATTCCCTCTATCCCTCTATCTCTCTCTGCCTGTCTCTGTCTCTCTCTGCCTCTGTCTTCTCATTTTTTTGTAATTTTTCTTTTTTTTCAGTTTTTTAAGGTAAAGTATTTTCTTTCTGCTCCTCCTTTGTCTTGCTAATAATCTCCTTTCTTCCTCCCACCTAGGAGAGTCAAGGGGCAGGCTATCAGAAGAAGATTCCTCCATTGCAGCTGAGAACTCATGCTTTTGCGTGGCTTGCTTGCATACCACGTGTTTTCATTTTTTGCCTTTTCAAAAACAATTTTTTTCTTTTTTTTTCCTTCTTTTTCTCTTTTTTTCTCTTTCTCTATTTTCTTATCCTTTTTCTTTTACCTCATCACTTCGGTGCTCAGTATCCAGGCACTGAGTGTCTAGACATATCTAAGGGAAACATAGCCAAAAATCCAAATACTATTAGGGTCAACATATTTCTTAATACCCACTGAATCTGCTGCACAAAGGGATAAAA
This sequence comes from Tupaia belangeri chinensis, assembly GCF_000334495.1. NCBI lineage: Eukaryota > Metazoa > Chordata > Mammalia > Scandentia > Tupaiidae > Tupaia > Tupaia belangeri. The sequence goes on along the minus strand of NW_006159743.1, from coordinate 42,484 downwards.
ACGGAACAGCAAAGAGATTGTAGATCACCTCCTAAAAGGCCCTGAATGCTCAGATTGAACTTCTGGAAATTAGGAAGAGTCCTACAACCCAACAGCTGACTAGAAATCACCACAAAGGCACAAGAAATATGAGAAACCAAGAAAATATCTCCCTCCTCCCAAGGGGAAACAATAACTCCTCTTCATCCACAGACAGTATAATGGAACTTGTGGAAATGTCTGGTACAGAATTTAGAATATTCATAGTGACAAAGCTAACAGAGATGCAAGAGAAGAGAGACAATGAACTCCAGAAGAGGCAGGAAAATAGAGCCAAGTTGTTCCAGGAGGTGAGGAAGTTCTTACACAATCTAAAAGAGGAAATACACATATGAAAGAATTAAATTGAACTATTAGAGATGAAAGCTATAATACAGGAAATCAAAACCTCCCTTGAAAATATTAAAAGCAGACTAGATCATACAGAAGATCAAATTTCAGATGTAAAAGACAGAATTGCTGCCTAGAAAAATCCACCGCAAAGACTGAGAAAATATTACCAAAAATGAGAATAACATATGAGAAATACTAGATATCATTAAACATCCAAATATCTGGGTAATTGGTATCCCAGAAGGTGAAGAGACTAATAAGGGCATTGATAATCTATTCCATGAAATCCTGGAAGAAAACTTTCTAAACCTAGAGAGCCATTCAAAGATCCAGACCCAAGAAATACAAAGGACCCCAAATAGAATCAACCCAACAAGATCTTCTCCAAGGCACATTATAGCCAGTTACTCAGCAAGATTATCCATCATACAGGAAAAGAAGACAAAAACATTCTCAGATAAACAAAACCTGAAAGAATTTACCGGTATTAGGTCAGTTCTCCAAGAAGTCCTGAAGGAAGTGTTATATCAGGAGAACTAAATACAGACACACAGAAATAAGAGTTAAAAAAAAAAATCTAAGGAAAGGGCCAGCTTAATGGTAGGGCCAAGTCTAGAGTTGAACATTATCTTCCAGAATTTAAATGGAAAGCTTAGACAACAACAGAAGTTAGATTAAGTACATGAGACTGAGCTGATGAAAAAGAATTTTATGACTTTTGACTAAAACAATACTGATCTTTTTCTATTCTTTGTACTCCACAGATAAAGATTTTTGTCTTCTCTTGAATTGTCAACAGATCCATGTATCTATTTGAACAGAATCCTAACCTGCTTCTTGACTTTAAGTCTTAAGCAAAATTCTCTTAACACTTTTTATTTTGATTTATTAAAGCTAAAACCGCCTTTCTTGAAAATAAAAAAATAAATAAAAACACCTATTTAATGACCACTATAAGCTATACAGCCTCATCTAGGTGCTATATTATAGTATATGCATTCTACTCACAGTTTCATGCCTAATGTCAAACATTTGTTCACAAATATTTATATATCAACTGAACTTGCTATTGGAAGTAGTTAAATCAATTAAGATATTTTCTTAACCAATAAAATGTGTGTGGGGGAAGGAATGGAAAGCAAGTACAAATACCAGTGATAGTGTGGGAGGATGGTGGGAAATGGCAGAGGGTGAGAAATGGGGTGGGAGGAAATATATATATAAACAAGAAGTGGAAAATTGTTTGTTGATTCTGGATGGGAAACTACATCTTGTATGCTATGATGATGTTCAGTGAATTATTATTTAAAGAATTCAAAGGAAAAGAAAGATATTATGGAATGACAAAAAGTACAATTCATGAAGAAGATACAATGTGCTGTTTTTTGTTCCAAAACAAAAAACTTGCAGAAAATAAGGACAACCTAGAAACATATAGCATGTGTTTATATCTGAAAGATATATAAATATAAAAATGTATGTCATATAAATAAAAAGCACATATTTTTCCTTGAATTATGTTTGGTTGTATATTTGCCTACCAAGAACCTCAATTTCAAGAACATTCTTGGGACCAGCAGTTAGCGTAATGGCTATGTTGCTGGACTCCCACGTAGTCGACCGCGGTTCAAGTCCCGGACCCGGTGGCTTAAACTCACGCCGGGCGTGTGTGCCCAAGATCCCAAGAGGAGAATGGAGGAGAAGGGATTGTGGCGTGGCCATCCCCCTGCAGGGTGATTTCTCGTTTCTCTCTCTCTGTCTCCGTCTGTCTGGTGAGCACACGCGCCCTATAGCAAAAACCTCTCCAAAAAAAGAAAAAAAAAGAACATTCTAAAGAGCAGGAAATTTTTTTAGGCCTTATTTGCTGATTCTGATAAAACTAGAAATCAACAATTAAAAGAGGAGTGATTTACTGACATCAGACCAGTTCTCCAAGAAGAGAAAGTAAAAAACAATCAAAATATTCTTAAAAACCATTTAGAAAATAACAAAAAAGACCTCTTTATACTAAAATAGATGAGATCTAACTAAGGCTGAATTCAGGGTAAGTTTTATTTTTTTGACACTTTCATTGTTAAAAATAAAGACTAAAATAAAATTATTTAACATTTTAAAGATTTAATTTATTGTTATTTTTTTAATTTTTTGCTATAGGGCACGTATGCTCACCAAAGAGAGAAAGTAAGTCACCTGGTCTGGGACTAGAGCCACAGTTAACCATGTGCGAGTCCAGCATCTTCACCACCACTCCATCTGCTGGCCCATGATTTAACTATAAATATTAGGGGAAAAAATGCCAAAAGAGAGTAAATTAATTATTTAGAATAATTATTAAAGTAATGAAATAGAAACTAAAAAAAAAAGAAAAAAGAAAAACTGAAAGACCCAGTCTCAAACAAAGAAAAAACAAAAACATGTGAGATTAGAATGATAAAGATATTATAGATAATGAAGAAGACAGTAGGAGAATATTATGTGTTTCTTAATCATCAATTTGAGAATCTAGAAGAACTGTGTGATTTCTTCTGAATTATAAAGTGTCAAAATTGATCTAAGAAGAGACTAAAAACCAAATAAACCTGGGGGCCAGCTGATGGCATAGTGGCTATGTTGCTGGACTCCCACAGGGCCGACAGTAGTTTGAGTTCCAGACCTGGTGGCTTGAAAATCATGCTAGGTGCATGTATGTGTGTGCTCAAGATCCTGGGAGGAGAAGGGAGCAGAGTGGCCACCCTCCCTGGAAGGTGATTTCTCACTTTCCCTCTCACTGTCTCTCTCTGGTAAATGCATACCCTATGGCCCAAAACAAACAAACAAAAACAAAAACCAATACAACCATAGGTATCTTTATTGAACAGTTAACTTAAGCCTATTAAAAAATAAGGGGAACTATATTTGCAACAGATATATTAGACTAATGTCAAGATTCCTACTCCCTCACTGGTCCATGGTGCTGAGACAAGCTAGGTGGAAGCAGTTCACAGTGTCCAGGTAAGAAATTCTTGGGTCAAGTCAAGAGTCGGTGAGTACCTGGTGAATCCTAGAGTGTGTTGCTGAAACGAAGTGTAGAAGTCAAGTTTTATTCAGAAGATGACATTGCTTTTACTAGGAAAGATAAGTTCATGATGTAGACAATACAGATAAATCCAATTTCTTTCACATTTCATTTTAAAAGCACTTATGAAATACTGTAGAACCTCAGTATGTTAATGTGAGGAGGAACTGGAAGAGTACTTAGAATATTTAGGAGTGGTTGCCTGATTCTGATGACACATGGATTCCTGTCCATCATCTTTTTGTCCACCTTTCGGGTATTGTGTAAAATCTGCAAGCCTAGAGAACAATTTTCTTTCAAGCTTATGAGATCACTTTGACCCCTGTTGATTGAGGCCAGGGAGGCTGAGGGGTAACAGCTCTAGACTTTTGTGTCAGCTGGACTGAGAATATTCCATCTGTATAGAGGGTTGGAGGTATCAAAATGACTTAAAGCTTCTCAGTGAGAACCACTGCTCTGTAGATTGTCTTCTCAAAGTGTGTTCTACAGACCAGCAACATCAACATCATCTGAAAGGCTGTTTTAGAAATTGAGAATCTTGGGACCAGGAAATGATGTAATAGTTATGCCACTGGACTGCCGCATAGTCGACCATGGTTCAAGTCCTGGACCCAGCAGCTTGAAACTCATGCCAGGTGTGTGTGCATGTGCACCCAAAATCCCGAGAGAAGAATGAAGGAGAAGGGATTGCAGAATGGCCATCCCCCCCGGGGGGGTGTGTGTGATTTCTCACTTTCTGTCTCTCTGTCCAGTGAGCACATGCATCCTATAACAACGATCTCTCTAAAAAATAAATACATAAAAATTTTAAAAAAGAAAGAAATTGAGAATCTTAGTTCACACTTCAGACCCGTGAAATCTGAATATGCTTTTTAACAAGATCTTTGAGTATTAAAAGCATATTATAGTTTGAGTACAACTAAGAATGCAATGATCTGAGAGGTAGGGACTGATCCAAATCCTTTGATATTTTATATCCTTTCTCAAACTGCCTATGGTAGAATACAGTTCTGTTCTCAAAGAACTCAGTCTTATACTTACAGATATTTTATTCATTCACCTAGTTAATAAGCCCTTACAGAAACAGGGATCTTTCCAGTTTCTCCATTTAGCATGGATGGCAAGTGCACTATAAAAGGCTCTTGATTACACCAGTACAAATCAGAGCACTTTGAAATTAGAAACCATATTTTATCAAAGGACTGTAGATCTCATGATACTAAATACAATATATTAGATCATCCTTGAAAATTCAGGGAATATCAGGAAAGAGAGTAATAAAGTACCTACTAAACTCTTAGAAATCTATGAACTTTAAACAAAATTTATGGTCAGAAATATACTTCATGTTCCTCCAAATTGCCACTATTTTAACAGCTACCAAGTGTCTCATTTAAAAAAAAAACAAAACTGTTTTTAAACTTCTCTCAAAACTGAGGTAGGGGGACCCCTAACCGGGTATTCATACTAAGATCCATCCCCAGCACTAGCCAACCCAGATGACAGAAACATGCATGTATACTTAGTGTGTACAAGGACATAAAACCAAGCCCTTCCCAGTGAGGTCTAGTGTGTTACCACTGTGGCCATGCCCATTTTGTATTTTATCTGCATTGGGGAGGCCTGTGCATTTTTCACCGTTTCATTCTACCCTCTTTTTATAGTTCAAGAGTGTAAATTGAAACAGAACTTTAAAGAAATAAACAATTTTCCGAAGTTATTCTCTAGAGGAAAATGAAAGTGAGATAAGTTATGAAACAAGTTTTTATTGATAACAAGTGGAGTTTTTTCCCAGCACAGATGACTCATTCATTCAAATATGTTCTAGATATGCTACATGAGTAAAAGCTTTGCAAGAGTTATTATGGGTGTGATGAAAATTTTATGCATTTTACCTTTCAGTTTTGTTGTGTTATTGTTAATGCATAGAGCTCTGAAATATTTTCACCAAGCAAGTTGGATGCATGCTTAGCCAAATAAATTATTATTCCCAACTTGACTATTTCTAGCAAGAACAAAAATTACACATTCTGCGCTATAGTACATCTTCATTAAAAATAATAGTTATTTAATGTAGCCTTAAAATATATCAGGCATTGTGGTTTTTGTTTTCTTGTTTTTTTTAGTTTAGTTTTGGTACAGGGCACTTGTGCTTACTGGAGAGAAAGAGAGAGAGAAGGAATGTGAGAAATTACCCCCCTCCCCCAGGGGAGATGGCCATGCCACAAACCCTTCTCCTCCATTCTTCTCTTGGGATTTTGGGCATGCATATACATGTTCCTGACATGTTTTGAAAGCCACCAGATCTGAGACTCAAACCACACTGTCAGCCATGGGAATCCAGCTGCTTAACCTTCACACCATCTGCTAGTCCTACTATTTTAAATATTGTGCTTTGTTACAGTCGATTCCAAACAGCTCAATGGTACATATGTATCATGAACTTTATTGTTCAGAAAAGGAAACTAAGGCTTAGAAAGCATAATTTAATGCTTTAAATCAGCCAACAGAGACCAAACTCTTTTGTAATAGTGCTCAGTTTTTGAAGGTCAGAAAGTGATAATTCTTGACCTGAGCAGGAATTCCGTGAAACATACAGGGCAGCAGAAGCCAAGTCTATGAGGCTTTTGTACCTCTAGTTCATCTTCATCTGTCCCAGAAGGGACACCATGTTACAGAACCATCTCAGCAGAGAGTGGCCCTCTCTGACATGACTTCACAATACCAAAGATTTCTAGGGAGGAACAAACTTCCTGCTTACAAGTTCTACCTTCAAGTTTTCTGCACTTCTTGGTCCTCTTAGAAGCAGGTGGTATATAGAGAACATTACAGAAATTAGTAATTTATTAGGGTCTTTTAATCCACACACACCCTTTTTTTTTAAAGAGAGATTCTTGCTACAGTGTACATGCACTCACCAGAGACACAGAGACAGAGAGAAAGTGAAAAATCACCCTCCCCCCCACCAGGGGGAATGGCCATGCCTCGGTCTCTTCTCTGTCCTCGTCTTATTTTGGATATGCATGCACATTCATCAGAGTGAGTTTCAAGCTGCTGGGTTTGGGACTCAAAGCATGGTCAGCCATGTGGGAGTTGAGCACCTCAACCACCATGCCACCTGGTGGCCCCATCTACCCTCTTTTAACAACAAGAATCCTGACTTCATGTTTTGCTTTAGACATACGTTTGTGTATGTGTGGAGAGAGAGAATGTGTGAGAGAGAACACAATTGCTTATTGCCAGAAATAGCATGTTTTTGCCTGAAACTTAGGCTATTGTAACTTTAAAAACTTATAGGTGCTCAAGTATTCTTTTATTCCTTTAAAAAAAAAAAAAGAAAAGACAGAATCACATTTCCAAAGTTAGTTATAAGTAAGATGACCTGTCTGTCAAATAGTTACCCAAACATATTATCACAAATATAATAGGAGTACTTCCCATTGAAACAGGAGGTAATTTTAATCATTAGCAAAAACTGTGATCTTCATAATTAAGACAGGTCATATGAGTCTTACACTTAATATATATGTTAGTGGAACACAGAAATCACTCTTGCATTCACTTTGAGAAATTCACTTTGTAGAATATTCTCTCCCAGTTGTAGGTATGTTGCTTCCTTTACTGTACAGAAGCTTTTTAGTTTGATGTGATCCTATTTTTGGCATTGTTGCCTATACTTTTGAGGTTTATTTATAAAACCTTCACCTCAACCAATATTCTGAATTGTTTCTTCTACATTTTCTTCTAGTAATTTCATAGTTTCAGATTTTATATTTAAATCTAGAATCTATTTTATGGTTTTTTTTGTCTAGGGTGAGAGATAGGAGTCTAGTTTTATTCTTCTACACATAGATATCCAGTTTTCCAAGCACCATTTATCGAAGAGACTTTTTTTTCTTCACTGAATATTCTTGGGAAGTTTGTCAAAGATCAATCACACATTTATTTGTGGATATATTTCTGGGTTCTCTATTTTATTGCATTGGTTTCATTAGGGAAATGCAAATCAAAACCACAATGGCTCAGCCCAGTTAGAATGGCTATTACATCCCCACCCCACCCCACACACACACACACAAAACAGAATAAGAAGCCCTTGTGAGGCGTGGAGAAAGGGGAAATCTCATGCACTGTTTGTGGGAATATAAACACATAGCCATTAGGGAAAACAGTATGGAAGTTCTGAAAAAATTAAAAAAAATAGGACTACCTTATGTTCCAATAAGCCTACTGCTTGACATATACCCAAAAGAAAGGAAATTAATGTCAAAGTACTATCTGCACTTCCATGTTTATTGCAGTACTATTTACAATAGCTAAAATAAGGAACCAACCTAACTCCTCAACAACTGATAAATGGATAAAGAAAATATGGCATTAAGTACACAATAGAATACTATTCAGCTCCCCAAAAGGATTATTTCTTTATTAAAAAGCATTATTTTTTAGCTTTATTTATTTATTCATTTATTTATTTATTTTTATTTGATCGGAGAAGGACAGAGTGAAAGTGAGAGAGAGAGTGAAAGTGAGAGAGAGAGAGTGAGAGTGGGAGAGAGTGAGTGAGTGAGAGAGAGAGAGAGAGAGCAAGCAAGCCAACAGGTCCAGGACTCGAACCGCATTGGACATGTGAGAGTCCAGTGCCCTCAACCACCACACCACCTGCCAGCCCCCCCCCCAAAAAGGATTATTTATATTATTTGAGGTAAAATGGACAAACCTGGAGAAAATAATGCTAAGTGAAATAAGCCAGCCACTGAAAGATACAGTCCTCACTAATTAATGGGAGAGTAGAGTGTAATGGTAGGTACCAGAAGCTAGAAAGGGAATGGGAGGAGAGGAGGGAGGAAAAACTTGGTCAATAGATATAAGAGTGCAGGTTAATAAATTGAATGGGTTCTATAATACTTTAATACAGTTAAGAAAGTTGGTGGCAATTCAATATGTAGTTATAAAGAGCCAGACAGCAGCTCTTTTCCTCCCTGGCTACTTGAGGATATACCACCATCATGAATGGCACAGTAATTATCTGAACCAGGAAATTCATGACCAACCGCCTACTTCAGAGGAAACAAATGGTCATTGATGTCTTTAACCCTGGGAAGGTAGCAGTACCTAAGACAGAAAACTAGCAAAGATGTACAAGACCACACCAGATGTCATCTTTGTGTTTGGGTTCAGAACCCAATTTGGTGGTGGCAAGAGAACTCTGGCTTTAGCATGATTTATGAGTCTTTGGATTATGTGAAGAAAAATGAACCCAAACATAGAATTGCAAGACATGGCCTCTATGAGAAGAAAAAGACATCTAGAAAACTGAAAGGAACCCAAGAACAGAATGAAGAAAGTCAGGGGGACTGCAAAGGCCAATGTTGGTGCTGGCAAAAAGTGAGCTGGAGATTGGAGAGCAGTTGAAGGAGTAAAGATTCTGCAATGACTATTTATGGTGATTGTGAGGATTTTTCATGAGAGGATTAATAAACTAAAAAATTTTCAAAAATAAAAAATAAGAACCAGACAGTAGATTTTTGAATATATGCAACACAAAGTAATGATAATGTTGAAGATGTTGGGTGTGTTTATTACCATTTTGATCACAAAACATTGTATCTGTGTTGAAAAACTACACTGTACCCTACAAAGATGTACAACTATTTGTTCTAATGCCAGAGGGTGTGTGAGCTCACCAGAGAGAGACAGAGAAAGAAAGCACCGTCCCCAAGGTGCATGTTTACATCAAACATTTTTTCCTTCATTTCTTCATCCTGTCAGAATTTTAGGTATCCAGGCATACTTGTCAGGCATCGTTTTCAAGCCACCAGGACCAGGATTTGAACCACAGGGTTGGCCATGTGGGATCCATCTGGGAAATCAATTGCATTTCCAGGAGGAATGATGGGATGACAATAAACAACTGCCTTAAGTCAGCACAAACTTGGGATGGTTCTTTTTCCACATTTTTTTGTGGTAGAGATCCCAAGTTCAGCATGTTTGTGTGTCAAATAGATGTTGGTAAAATATCATCCACTTGACATTAGTAAAGTTCAACTTTGGCCTAATGCCAGTTTCAGCAGATGAAATGTATATATATGAAGAATTCTGTAAGTAAAATACCAATAGGAAATCTGAAAATCAACATTTGTTCTCCAAATGTTCATCTTGTCCATATGTATTTACTCAAATCTTTATTGTTCCTAAATTTTAAAAGAAAAATGATGAAGTTCTGCCATGCTACAATATTAAAAAGCCAAAATTAATAAAATAGATAGCATGCTTAGTTGAAAGAATTTGGAAACATCATGATTAAGAACACAAGTTTTGCAGATATACCTCAACAAGTTCCTTGAACTTTCTGTACTGTGGTTACCTGGTCAATGAAATGGGTTAATTATACAAAGGATTATTTTTTTAAAGAATTATTTATTACATATACGTGTGTGTCCGTGCGTGCGTGTGTGTGTGTGTGTGTGTGTGTGTGTACATTTTAATTTGCCATAGGACTCAACAGAGAGAAACAGTGGGAAAGAGGAAAAGTGAGAAAGCAAGTCATCAGATCTGGGACTCAAACTATGGTTAGCCATGTGGGAATCTAGCACCTTAATCAGCTCACCACCTGCTTGCCTCTACCTCAAACTACCTCAAAAGATTGTTTTGAGCTTGTGTAAAACAATGTACACCAATTACTTAGTATAACTGCCTCACAGTAAATGCAATATTATAAAACTATTTATATTAGTAAATTTAATTACAGAAAATGATTGACTACTCAGTCTAAGTTGTCTTTGTGTGTGGTTCAAGGAGTTACCTGGGGCCTGGAAGTCTAAAGACCCTGAAAGCCACAGAAACTAGAAGACTGTTGTCCCATCCTTAATCCATCCCACGAATGACCCCCAGTTTCTAGTTGCAATTTCCAATTCAATGTTCATGATCTATTTTATGCACATTAAGCCTATTCCTGAAGCATAGGATCAGAATACCGTTAATGGGAAACAAAGTCTCATCATTCTTAAATGATGAGCACTAGAGAGTATTTTCTCAGAAACTGAGCAGATATTTAAAGCCCTATCACTACAGACCAAGTCCAATGGAATGGAAACATTTTACCCAATTGTTAGGCCTATTTGAATAAAAATACAGTTGTTTTTAAAAAATCAGAGTCAAGATCTCAAAAACATACTGGTTAGAATGAAACTAACAAAATTCACAAGATTAAAAAAAATTACTCACAAAATTTTAAACACCATTATGTTGTTTAAAACCACAATTTGTTCAAAAGTTTGCCCTGCTATCAAATGTCCTGTTTGGCAATAGTTTTGTTAATTCCAATAAAATCTCTACTCACATGTAAATAGGGCTGCTTTGAATGTTTTTGCAGCCACAGCTGGTACTAATGTGTTGATAAAAAGTCTTTCAAGAAAGCACATCCAAAAATATGGTTGGCATTGCTCTTCTCCCCAGGCCAGGTGTATAGACTGAATGTCAAGCTGTGTATTTGCCAACTCCAATGCGTAATTAATGGGAAGTTGGACATTTAATAGTTGGCAGGATGGAACTTACTTTTAAAAAGCTGAATACAGTTTTAGTCTTATCATGGGCTCTCTTCCATTTGGTTTCTATTGCTAAGACTACCATATAAATGGTTCTGTGTTATCTTCTCCCTTCTACCTGCTACCAAACAAAATTAAATAGTGCCACTTTCCTATGTATTTAGTATTTATAGTTAATGAAGTGCTTTTATATACATTTCTCATTTATCCCTCACATCCAAAATGAAATGGAGTTTATGAAACTAGAAAGGGAGGTGTTATTATTAATTTTAGAGCTAAGAAAAGTGAAGTGACCTATGCAAAATGGAGAGAGAAACAACAAGTTCATGACTTTGTTTTGAAGTGTCCCAAATGTCAGAGCATCAGTGGTCTACTCTGGAACTCATCAAACATGTAGAGACCTTTGGCTCACATCCCTGGAAGCTAGATCAACTCCAGAGATACTAAAGAATGAGATTTGGATAGGAATAGTATCCAGAAGGCTGTTCCTCTTGAAGTCCACTCAAGATCAATGGACTGTGGGCTAGACCTTGAAATCTAAGAGGAGAGGATATTAATTCTGAGGTGCTAATTACAATGGTATATTCTAATGGGTGGAACTGAGAATACTTCAAATATCATCCAACAGAGTTAATAATACTGATGCAGTCGATTAAAAGTAAAAAAAATAAGCATCTGCCTTTGCTTATATGTGGCTATATTTCAAATATTTCCAAACCATATGTGGATTTAACATGGATTTGATGACACTATATAGCTCCTTTTTGATTTCTTGTTCGATTTTTTTTGTGGTGTTGGGAAGAGGACAGGAAAGGCCAAATGAAAAAGACCATTGCAAGAAAAACATTTTAGTCCATCTTTATGTTCAAATCATCGGATTTAAGAGTTCACTCTTATTTTATTGAGTTTATAATTTCCTGATGGTTTTACTTGATTTTTGCTTAAAGTATATTATATAACTGAATACCTACATATTCTTCTCATAATTATATCCATAAATGATTTACCATGATGCAAATGCAGGTTTACATATTAAACACAAAATGAAGGCTAAAACATGTGGAAATTAGAATGGACATAAGAGAATATAAATATTATATGCCTTAACAAAGTATAAATTATATTCTAAAGAAAAGAAGATGACTAAAAATTAAAATGTACTGATTCCCTCATGTGTAGTTTCTTGAGTAAAAGGGTATTATTGTAAAATTACATATTAAGTAATTTACAAGGTAAATTTTTTAAGTTAGATGATGGAGATAAGGTAGGCAAGGAAGAAAACAGGAAAGATTCTAATTTTATTATTGCCTAGATAAAGGAACTAATAGTGTTTAAATATGTGTATAACTATGAATATTAAATATAGCTATAATCACAAAAGTAACAGTGAGAACAAAGTTGCTAAGATTTTAATATCAGCAGAATCACATACAGAAGGCAAAATGACAAAAACAGAGAAGGCTACAGCGCCTTCTCTCTCCCAGTCTGCTCCCATGGCCTCATGGGAGTTCTCTGTGACGAATTGGCAGTAAAAGAGTAGACTCAGGCCTGGTTCATGGGCAGTTCTATGTGATATGCATGCACCACTGAAAGATGAACAGCAGAACTCCAGTCCCTTTCTGATATATCCCTGAAGGACAACAGTGAAGGGAAATATTTCCAGTTGGCAGAACTTGGGTAGTGTACCTGGTTGTGACCAGATACACTATCATATACTGACTGGTTCATGGCCTGTGGCCAATAGTTTGGTCAGGGACTAAGAAGGAACACACTTGGAAAATGGATGGTGAGAAAATTTGGAGAAGAAACATGGGAACAGAACTCTTGGAATGGTCAATAAAAGACCCCATGAATAGCTGTGTCCCATGTGAATGTTCACCAAAGGATGACCTCAGCAGATAAGGACTTTAACATCAAATGGAAAGGATGATCCATTCTGTGGATATCTACCAACCTCTTTTCCCATACACCTTTGTCATTGCTCAATGGTCTCCTAAACTCAGCAGCTACTTGACAGGGATAGAGGTCATGCAACATGGCCTTCCACTCACCAAAGTAGTCATGGCTACTTCTGAGTACCTAATCTGCCAGCACCAGGCTCACACACTGAGCCCCTGAAGTAGTGCTGCTCCCTGGGGTGAGCAGCTAACTGCCTGATAGCAGATTGATTACACTGAACTTCTCCTGTTATGGAAAGGCCAATGTTCTGTTCTTACTGGAATAGATACACACTCTAGATATGAATTTGCCTTCCTCGCATACAGTGCTTCTACCCAAACTACCAACTGTGAGATTACACCATGCCTTCTACACCTTCACGGTATTTTACACAGCTTTGCTTCTGACCAAAGAACTTACTTCATAGCCTCAACAGTGTAGCAATTGGCCATGCTCATGGAATTCACTTGTCTTACCATGTTCACCACCACCTTGAAGCAGCTGATTTGACAAAACAGTGGAATGGCTTTTCACAGACTCAGATACAGCACCAGGTAGGTGACAATTACTTGTAGAACCGGAGCAAAGTTCTCCAGAGGCTGTGTGCTCTCTGAATCTGTGTCCACTAGATGGTGATATTTTTCCCACAGCCAAGATTCATGGGTCCAAGAATCAGGGGTAGAAATGGGAATAGCATTACTCACAATTACTCCTAGTGACTCACTAGAAAATTTTTGCTTCTGTTTCCTATGACCTTATGCTCTGATGGCCTATAGATGTTGGTTTCAGAAGGACAAACATTCCCACTAGGAAACACAATGATTCCATTGAACTCAAGTTGAGCCTACCACCTAGCCATTTGAGCTCATCATGCCTGACTGACTTGTTTCTCTGAGTCATGCCAGGAAGGGCTTGAGCCATGCCAGGATGAACCTGGCTGTCTAAGGTTGGGCTTGACTGTGCCAAGATAATCTTAGGTTACCCTTGGGTGGGCTCTGACCATAGTGGACTGATCTTCTTAGCTCTCTTTTCTTTCTAACATTAATGTCCCCTCTAAAGGCATTTGGTTTCAGTCTATTGTAGTATTCAGTGCTTTCATTTGCTTGCACTGGTATTACTGAATAGCTTTCTACTTTCTTAGGAATTTCTAGAAATGTGATTTTTTCAGAATTTTTCATTACAGATTTTAGTAACAGGAGAGTCATACTGTCATAATTTTGAGCCCAATTCCAGAATTATTCCTGAAAGCACAGATTTATGGGCAAAGAATAAGTATAAATAACATAGTCAGCAGTAGTCAAGATAGACCAACTTTCCATTGTTGACATTCTGAGCTGTATGTGAAGCAACTGGATACTAGATTTGGAGCAATACAGCATGAAGGCTTTTTCTTTTTTTTTTCTGTTAAATACCAAGAACACTTTAAGAAACTAATGAAACATACTCAATCAAAGGAAAAGAGATTGGCATAGACCTGTTTGCTTCTAATGCTGGAATACCCTTTCAGACTTTCCCCAACATCCTAGTTAGTTTGATACCCAGGGATTTTTTAGTTCTCAAGACTTTCCTCAAAGACTGTGAATCAACAAGGTGTGTTACCTTCATGGATTTTCCATGTCACTAAAAAATCATCTCTTAAATACTGAAAACTTTTTTTCACCTTATTTTTGTCAGAAATCTTTCTACAGTCTATCATATTCTTTCCTGCCTTATTGAACAGAAGACATCTTCCTCGGTTACCTCAATGAATACTCACTACTAGATAATGCACTACAGAGTGAAATTCTAACTATGATTTAAGGTTCTGTTCTCTTCCTATATTATTGATAATCACTTTTCATTGGAACTCTATCAAATGTTTTTTGTCTTCTCTCTTCAAATAATGATACATTTACCAAGCTTCATTTAAGCTGTGTATTAAGTAATATCAAGCAAGCTCTGAATGAGTTAAAAAGCTCACTTAAGAAGGCAAGGATTTAGCCAAAGTGCTGTGACTTAATCAAAGCCATTTCAGCTTAAAAAAGATTTTAGACTGGAACCAGTAGCTGTCATGATGGTTACTATGCTGGATTCCACATGGCCAATTCTGTTGTTTGAGTCCTAGACACAGTAGCTTGAAAAACATGGTGGGTGCATGCCCAAAATCCCAAGGAGAGATTGGAAGAGAAGGGATTGTGACATGGCTATCTCCCTTCAGGAAGGGGGTGATTTCTCACTTTCCCTCTCTTTCCAGCAAGCACACATGCCCTATAGCAAACTAAAACAAAATAAAATACTGACAGAAAAATATACAGTAAAGGCCAGTTTGAGGAGGGTTCAGAGGAAAATAAAGACTGTCTTAACATAAATTGAAGAAAAAGCCTTCTGTGTTACACTACTGCAAAGAATTTGGCTTCAAAGTGTCTATGCCCTGCCAGATGTGTTTCTCTTGCTCTAGTCTCTGTACCTGGAATGCACTTTCCCACTTTTGTAGAATGCCACATCTAAAATGAAGATCTGGCAAGCACAGTGTGTAGGCAAAATACAGAAGGAGCTACATGATTACTTCTAATTGCATATTATACGATGCAAGAAGAAAGAAATTACTTAAAAACAGAACTTAGAGCAAAAAGGGAAGCAGAGTGGAAAAAATTAAGTCTGGCCATGTGGTAAAGAATAAAGGCTCATTTCTAGGACAGAAAACTAAAGTGGTAGCTCAGCAACCATCGAATAGAGAGGTTAACTGCTATCAGGGATCCAGGTGATAATTTTCAAGAAAATGTGAGAAAAGTCCATGGAGCATTTCAGAGATTGTGGTTATCCTTTCCATCACAGGCCCAGACACTTGAGAGGAGAATGGTTTTGGGAGACTGGTCAGGAGCAGACTCATTGTCTGGAGTCACTCACTCAAGACTCTGCTCCTTGCTTCTTGGTAATGTGTTCTTGTCCCTCAGATGGAGCTTAGTCTGCCATTAAGTTTGCTGCTCTACCCTCTGCTCAGTAACGTGCAAGCAGGAGATGCTGGTGACATGCAATGGAGGTGATTCTGCAGGCTTGAGAGTGTAAGAGCTGTGGAGACTTAGAGGCCTTTACCTCGGTCCAAATGATGTCTTGGACAACATTGGGGCCTAGGCAGAGACTTGTCACGGGGTGAAGCCACCACAGAGAACCTCCAGGAGACCAATACCAAGTGTAAATATGGGGTCATAGCAGCCACATCTCTGTAACAAAGCCTACTAGATTCATAGGAGGGGGACCACCCTCAAAAAACTCAGAAATGTGGAACTATCAGTGTGCAACACCATTCTGAAAAAACTGCAAGGCCAGGGGCAAGCCTGCCCGAGGCTGTAGGGCCACCCCAGCCACCATGCCAGAGTGTCCAGTAGCAGCACACAAACTGAAAGCTTATTTTGGAGTTTCAAGATTGAATGGGTGTCCTCCTGGGTTTCAGACTTGCTTGAAGCCTGTTAATCCATTCTTCTTATGGAGTAGGGATTTCTACCCTGTGCCTGATCCACCAATGTATTTTGGGAGTTTTGTAATTAGTTTTGATTTCACAGACTCACAGATGTAATGAGTTTGCCTTGAGTTTCAAATGAAACTTTGGACTTCTGAGTTGGTGCTGGAATGAGTTAAGAGTTTTAGACACTTAGTGGATTATTTTATGTGAAAAGCACATGAATTTGTGAGGTCAGGGGAGGAATGCTATGGTTTATATGTCTCCCCCAAATTCGTGTGTTGAGACTGAGTTGTGACAAGATTAAGAGGGTAAGAAACTTACATATTTTCTGTTATTAGCAACAACATGGGCTAAAACACTTTCTTCATTAACTTTTTAAAATTCTCCTATTATAATTTTGTTCAATTTCTTAGGTATTTTCTATCTCCTTCAGATTAATGTTTAGCTTGTTCAATTTTAACTACCATTATTATGTTCTATCTGTACTGTTTCTCTATCACATACATAACATCTTAAATGTTTCTCTCTAGAGTGTCTGGTGTGTGAGAGTCGGTTTTAAAACCAACAATTTAGCCAACGTTTATACAGAAAGAAACAACATAAGCTTCATGTGGCCAGATTGCTCACTTTAAGAAGACAGGTTCTGTGCCCAAACACATTTGATGAACGCATAAACATGCCTATTCCTGCCAGACTTATTCCTCTTGTTCTAGTCTCTGTACCTGAAATGTTCTTTCCCATTTTTGCTAGATGAACATGTATCAGTTCTTCAGGACTGGTTCTGGGTCAATTCGCCAAAAACCAACTATTAGAAAGCCAACTTTCCATGAGGCCAATTTGCCAAATTTTCTTATTCCTTTGAACTATTTATAAAGTTTACAGCAACTCACATTGGATGGGAGAGTTTTAATGGCTTTTAAAGATTTATGTAAACTTGTAGTTGACCAGTTTCATTTTGTTTTCATAACAGTATTTTAAGGAATTTTATTTGTCTCTACTCAGCTTCCTGCTGCTGCAGCTGCAAAGGGATGAGACAGAGAGGAGACCTCTATGAGGGGTGAGAGGAAGAAGAGGGTGAGCATACGCCACTGATTTCAGAGAGGGAAATGTGGATCATAAGAAGACAACATTTGTGGAATGTGGATTCTACAAATAATATATTTTCAACTCTAATTTTATAAATACATTTTTCTTTTTAAATTTTATTTCAAGTTCTTTTATACATCAAATCACGTTATTTAGCTTGCAAAGTGAGCATTCCAACATGTATACATTTCTCCCCAGTCCAGTTGGTAATACTATAAAGTTATCTTCAACAGATAATATCCCATCTCTTTGTCCCATTAATGCTATGAAGCTATCCCCAACTTTACCTCCTCTTTTCCCTAAATATCCTGCCCCTCCTCTCCCCTCTCCCCAGGCTCTTTCCTCCCGTGAGAACTGTGTTGTGCATACTCTGCTCCCATCTCCCCCCCAAGAAGTCACTCCAGCCTTGCTCCTTCTAGCACAAGCAGCAAGGAGTTGGGGCAGAGACAAACCCAACATTCCTTCAAATGCTGTTACGGAGACCAAATGAAAACCAGCCCATCAAAAGTTAATAATGAAAAGAAACAAGTAAATTCAGGGAAGTGGTTCATCGGAAAATCGTACTTCTTTCCTCCAGGAACTCACTCATGTGACTACTCTTCTGCCATGTGAAATGACTAGCATCATCTGACTCTTCTTGGCTAGGTTGGTGGGTCTCCCCTCTCTGGAATACCAGAACACCCTGTTCACACAGCTACTGTATCACGTAGGAGTGACTTGAGGATAGGAGCAGTCTACTTTTTATGATGTCACAAGTAACTCTATTTCTACTTATGGTGTCCTAAGTAATGGCTTATTCATTCGATGACCATTTGATAAACAAAAGTGTATCCATTAAACAGACATTGACGGTGAGCTATGTGCCAGAGTGGGATAGCTGGTAGATATTAAGGCTGAATAAGACCAGGCCCCAGTCCAGCACTCAGTCTACAGGAGCAGGGACCTAGTCCCAGATACCTTCATAGATCCATCCTCCACCCTCATTTCATGGCTGTCACCACGTTTGTGCTCAGTAGAAATGCTAGGTGTATTATTGTAGGCATATTGCCACCAAAAGAGCCAGAACTACAAGTCCAAGTACTGCCACAGATATCTATAATTAACATTTAAAACAATAGTAGAAAACAGTCAAGTCCAAGAGTTTATGAGCTCAAACGCCTGCATTTTCTAATTCACCAAAATATTTACCAAAAAAAAAAAAGAAAGAAGAAAAAAAAATTTAATTGCTTAGTGAGACACATGGTATTCAGGATGTCACAACAAGGAACAAATCTGACCTAGTTCTTGTCTTTCAAGTTAGCATCATGAAATAAGCTACCTGCCTTTCCATTTTAAACTTCAACAATAATAACTTAATAACTATGCTTGAGGTCAGTTAAAAATATGTCAAACGACCTGTTGAGTGTAAATTTATTTTTTAAAACATTTATTAATTCAGTCATAATCTACTTATGTAACCTGTCAGTCCCGGGGTGACACAAATTAAACAGTGTTGAATCATTCCAGATTTGAGGTCTTATAGCTTCCACATGACTGATCAAAAACATGCAAAAACACATGATATCCTAGGAAGTTCAATAAAATATACAAAATGACCACAATAAAATTTAATTAAAATCCTATTCTCAGGATTTTTGAAGATTTGCGAATTAGTCTAGACATTTAAAAACAGAAATTGTGGTGTCAGAGTTTCCTTAAAGTAACTCTGTTTTAAAGTAAACTTCTTTTAAAACCTAATATCAAATATACCATTCTAGGTTTATGATAACAAGTCAAAACGAAAAATAGGTAGTAGTTCGGTTTGGGTTTTAGTGATTTTTCAGGTGCCATGTGTATTCATATGAATAATGGCTTGCCCTAGAAGCTCTCCATGTCTTAATCTCTGAAATCTATAAATATTACTTTATATGGCAAAAAAAGGACAGCTATAATTAAATTATGAATTGCGAGATAGAAAGATTACTCTGGATTTTAGGGAGATAACCTTTGTTGTGGCTATATTTTATAGTTGGATTATAATTACACTTTGTAAATGTAACTATTTAACTTAGAGGCAAAATGGATTCAAACAAAGTATGCAGTCGAATTGATATGGGAGACAAGATTACCTGGATAATAAAAGTCAACATTCTCTGCTCCATGTTTCCTGAATGAACTCAGAATTGCCTATTTCCTTCTTTGGCTCAGGGGCCAGAATGTGCCTTTCGGCCATCACCACCAGTTAGAGCGCACAATTGGCTCATTGATTCCCTTTAAGGAACTCATATGCTCCGAGTTATAACTAGATCTAATTCAGGACCTGTCAGACTGTCAGGCCAGATTTCCATAATGCAATCCCTGAGCAGAGCCTCAAAGGATGGATATTCCAAAGACCTCTTTTATCCTATTAAAGAAATTTTGGAACAAACCCTCCATACTACACCACTTCTTGGATAGTCACTGCAGGTCTAAGAGATGCAACTTTGCTTCCCGAATTGCTTTGGATGGCCAGGCCATCCTACAAACTTCCAACTGTTCTCACAATTATCCAGTCCGTAGCTACACAATTTAGACTGTTAATTAATTCCCAGGTAAAAACTTTATATTTCTGCAATTAAGAGATGTTACAATTATACACCCACATGTGTGCATGCGTACACACACACATTCCAAAAGTCTTTTTAATTAAAACATTTTAGGGAAAATATTCTTACGTTCCATTTTGGAGATGGTAAGAATAATAAAAAGTATGAAAATTTGATTCTGTACAGGGCATTTCTGTTTTAAATCAAACTAATTTTTCCATAGAATATTCTCTGATTTGCCCACTCTTAACATGCCTCAGCCAGACATATTCCCTTTGAAATTAATTCCAGTTTGCGAAAATTGAAAGGTGAAGACGAGAAGGAATGTAATTTCATATTGGTGGTTTCTGTGCTGGATAAACATTATTAATGTTTTCATACTGGTCTAGTGATTTAATCCAGTAAGTGCCACGGACAAACGGTGCCATGTTTGTGTTAGCTATGCCCTGCATGTGAAAAGGACTGAGTAGAATTCAGCTGCCTACTCTTTTTCTCAGTCCACTCTATTTTATACATAGATTTGTCACTGGTGATGAAGATCCCCAGCAATATTTATGAAGTATGTCAGGACAGAATATACCATTAAATGTATACGCTAAAAGCTGCAGCATAGGGGCCAGCAGGTGGCATGTTGGTTAAGGTACTGGACTCCCACATGGCTGACTGTGGTTTGAATCCTGGCCTGGCAGCTTGCTTTCTTACTTTCTTTCTCTCTGTGTCTTCCTCTGTCTCTGGTGAGCACAAATGCCCTATAGCAAATTTTAAAATAATAATAAATTAAATATTTTTAAAATTTTTTTAAAAGCTACAGCATATAAAAAAATAGGTGATTTGCAATTCAACTTTGCAAATATTGTACTCAGACTCTGCCAGAAGCCCTACATGCCAGGCTGAGCATATGGAGTAAAAAAGTGAGCTCCAGCAGCCATGGGCCCCAAGGTACCACTCTTGTACCAGATTCATGATGGACATAATCATGGCAGATAAAGTGCATCATCTTACTCTACCCATTCCGAGCTCCTTCCTGTCCGCTGCTGAGGCTGGAAAGCTGTCACAGAAACTGCATTTCCCAGACTCCCTCATAACTGGAGGTTGGGAGGTGAATTGAATTCCACCAATCAGTACACCGATAGAAGACTTAGATTCTTCTAACTAAATTAAGTGAGGACATGGCTAGCTACATAATTTGGGGAGTCCAGCACAAAATAAAAATATAAGGCCCCCTGTACAAAAAGCAGGAACAACACCTTCCTTGGTATTTCTCACAGTCAGTTAGACTATTTCAGTGTTTTACTTCTTGGTACTTAATGTTGTATTTCTGGGAGCAGGGGGACACTCATATAAGTGCAGATCCCCACCTGAGTCATACTGGAGCTCATACTCAGAACTCATGCATCCCAGGGGATACAAGGTTTTCCTCCCACCTGCTGCAGGGCCAAAGTCTTCAGAGTCCAACCTTGTATCCCTTCCCCACAGCCTACTACCTCAGCCCATGGTGAATGGGTGACCCCTGGGAGTATTATCACCTTCATGCCCAGATACACTCAGCACCCAGATGGATATCAGAAGCTCACTCCCACCAAACGACTGGTGATGCTACCAGCCTGGGGCAAGAATGGCTGCTTCCCTGCCCTACCCTATCCTGCCCAGAGATGCTCCCTGCCTGTTAATGCCCCCAGGAGCACACATGGGATTCTAACATTCAAGGCCAGGGCTCCATTAGGTGTGGAGAAAGCCAGTGATTTCTGGATAGTAGCTGGTCTCTGAAACCCAATGGGTAGGGAGGCTGTTGGCTGAGAACCTGTTCCAGAGAAGTGGAAGAAGCTGAAACCCCACAGCCTCAGCACATACTCCACTGTCTTATGGGAAGTTACTTACAAAACACAAATTTAAAGATAAATAGGTAAAAATTTTAAAATGGTAACCATAGACTGTTAAACTCCAACCATGCGGCCCCTTTGAGTTTGCCCTGAAGGATGGCACAGCTAACCTGCTCAAGAAGTTGGTCCTGAGTAGAGAGAAAGGGAGGGAGGTTCTATTTTATGTCTCCTGATTATGACAACAGCATCGTTTCGCCTGTTACCAGTTTCTTGCAAATCCATCAGGGACAGAGTGTAAGATTCTTGACCATTTAAAAACTGAGTGATTTTGTAAATGGGACCTTTTCCTAAAAGATCAGCCTAGAGCCTGTTTCTTTAGCCCTTCTAGCAATTTTATAAATTATCTAATAGCAGGTAATAATTTCCTTTATATTTAGCCCAACCAGAAGGGTTCTGTTGCAAACAACAGAAACTACAATCTCTGGAGAGGCATGAAATAGATGTCAAAAGGAAAATTACTGTGGTGGTCGCCACCATTCCAGGTATAAAAGAAAACATATTATATTGCAGAAGTCCATTTAGTGCCAAAGAAAAATCCCTTATACCAAAGGAAGTTACCATATATTATTAGAACTGAAGAAAATCATTGAAGCAGATTGGTGATTAATTTGAAAGTTGGTATAGGAGTAAAACGTGTCCTTGCTTAGAAAATAGTAGGCAGGAACCAGCAGTTAGCGTAATGGCTACATCGCTGAACTCCCATGTAGTTGACTGCAGTTTAAGTCCCAGACCCATTGGCTTAAACTCACACTGGGTGAATGTGCGTGTATGCCCAAGATCCCAAGAGGAGAATGGAGAAGAAGGGATTGCGGCATGGCCATCCCCCCAGGGGGGCGATTTCTTGCTTTCTGTCTCTCTCTGTCTGGCGAGCACACATGCCCTACAGCAAAAACCTCTCCAAAAAAAAAAAAAAAAAAAACTCACACTGGGTGAATGTGCGTGTATGCCCAAGATCCCAAGAGGAGAATGGAGAAGAAGGGATTGCGGCATGGCCATCCCCCCAGGGGGGCGATTTCTTGCTTTCTGTCTCTCTCTGTCTGGCGAGCACACATGCCCTCCAGCAAAAAACTCTCCAAAAAAAAAAAAAAAAAAAAAGAAAAAAGTAGGCACTTCCCCTATGATATAGTGAGGAAAACATGAGCTTTAAGTAAATGGAGGTTTGAACTCAAGTTTAACAAATCACTTCTCTGTTTTACCTTGAGCAAGTAACTTAACTTCTCCAAGTGTTGGGTTTTCCAAACTGTCTTTCCAGGATAGAGATAATATAAAAAAGAAACTAGAATAATATTTTAAATAAAGTGAATACTCAGTAACTGCTGTGTTATGAGAATAATGTTTAAAATTCATGTGTGGGAACATGTTGATGGCTT
Organism: Tupaia belangeri chinensis; assembly: GCF_000334495.1. Classification (NCBI taxonomy): domain Eukaryota; kingdom Metazoa; phylum Chordata; class Mammalia; order Scandentia; family Tupaiidae; genus Tupaia; species Tupaia belangeri. Next base: position 19,233 of record NW_006159743.1, on the reverse strand, counting down.
TCCCTGGTCATCCCTGCATTTGGGTCTATTTTCTCAGCAGAACTTCAATAAAGCATTTACCACCTCAGAATCTCCATTGTTTTTCTAGGTTTTTCTTAGCACCCATCTCCCAGCTTCCCACCTAACCATTCATCTATCTACTCAACTCCCCCATCCAGCTTCCTATCCTTTCTTCCTTCTAAAAGTAGCAATATGGTAAGAAATGTAGTTTAATATCCAAATATCTCAAGACTGAAGTAGGAACTCCATCTATCAAATCAAGCCATGAACTGGAGAAGTGATTTACTCCAAAATGTATTTAAAATCCATATAAAACCTTCTCTTCAACATTTGCATCTACTTTATAACAATTGTATGGATGCTAAAAATCTGTGTTTGGAGCTGAGGACTGTGAGAGGTAAGTTCTGAATATGTGTAGGAGGACTGAGATTTGGGGAACAGTGAAGGGACTTAAGTTCCAAAGGGAAAGGAACAGTGGCCTTTGGCATGACATCTTGCTGATAGGAGCGATGGAAGGAAGAGCTGGGGCAGATGAGCTGATGACAGAATGGAAGAAAGGAGAATAATTCTCATCTCATTCTTCTATTTTCTCTTTGAAGTAGGTTCCCCAAATGCAATGTCCCACTCATCTCTATACTCAGAGCCAAACTGTCCTGGAATGAAGATGACTTATCCCCTTGTACCTGGGCCTGATGCTGCCCGCCCACTCCCTAGCCCCAGCTCTTTTTGAGGGTTTCTGCTACTGCTCCCAGACTGCCTTGTCACTCCTGCTGACCAGAGAGTGTTCAATACAACATAAAGCTTTGTGCTTGTGTTTCCCTGAGACTTGGGAATATCTAAATTCTTAAAATGGCAACCATATACACTCAAAAATGCAAAATAATACAGGAGAATTGATCTCTATCAGAAGATGTTATAACAAGTGATTCACAACCTATGCAAAAGTTCCACTGTGAGAAGAAGCCAAGGAATTCCATCAGCCCATTGTTGAGGAAAACATTTCCGTAGAGGGCAGAGTGAAATCCTATGGCAATGCTGATCATGTCAACCTATATTGCATTTAGGCTGAATGGGATCATGGATTCTGACAGATATGAAATTCCACAGGTGCAAAACATTAGGGAACATGTTCAATAAAACTCTTAGGATGAACTGACATGTTCATCCCCAAACACTGCCCACACCTTAAAATTCCAACTCTTTGAGAAACCTGTTTCTCTCTCCATTAATAACAACAACAGTAAGGGCAGTATATATACCAGAAAATGGGTTACTTTCATCACCCAAAACCAGTTTGATTAAACAATTTCCTAAATTTTGAGAAGTAAATTTTTCTTCTTATGAAAAAGCACAAATTGTTCACCTCTAGACAATTATAAAAGAAAACTTTCTCAAAATCAAACAAAACTCTGCTGGGCAAGGAAGGGTATGTACACTGAATTAAAGAAAGATCGCATTATGTTCTGAAGTTTCAGAATTAAGTTTATTGTACTATATTATCTAAGAAATATATAGAGTAGTTATAATATTTATATGATTAACAACTCAGTATTTTAAATTTAGATAGTTTAGATTTAATTTAGATATTCTAATGATATCTATTGATCCAGCTTTTCTTCAGTGATAACAAAACAGAGACTTTCCCATATTACTGGTCTGTAATATGAATAAACAAGACTGAGAATTGGCTAGAAAAATTATGAAGAGACTATATGAAAAAGTTTAAAAAGATAGCAGTAATGGGACCAGCAGATGGCATGATGGTTAAGGGTGCTGGACTCCCACATGGCTGTCCACGGTTTGAATCCTGGACCTGATGGCTTGCTTTCTCACTTTCTCTCATTCTCTCTCTCTGTCCCTCTTTGGTCAAATAAAAAATAAAGCCAATAAACAAAGCTAAATGAAATAATTATTTTTTAAAAAGATAGCAGCAAGAAGCAACAACAAAATAGGATATATTTTCCTAAAAATATTCAGCAAAAATGTTTGATCAATGTTTTTCATAATGAGATGCTTACAGACCTAAAAGTTACTTAGGCGTTTAACATTATAAAACATTACAATTGATCTTATCTCCATATTTTTACAATTGAGCTAGAAGGAAGTGATTCCCACTGAGTATAGGCTCATGTTTTCTGGTTAAAGAGAAACAAATAGTTGGATTAAGAAAAATCCTGGGTATTTATTAGAAGTTCTCACTCAATGGGAACTAATTAGGACTTGGATATGTCACCTACATAACTGACTTGAAAAGAAATCTGACTTACAAGATCCTATGTAGATTCCCCATTGCACTTAATTAGATTAACATTACTATGCTTTCAGAAAATTTTAATTTAATTGAATTAGTTTTCTCGAATAAGATAACAAAAACGTTATTTACACATTTTGGCAAATGTATAAGTTAGGATCTCTCAGCAACACACATCTGAATCCAACTAAGACTTGATTAAATAACTACCAGACTGACTTTCTTTAATGCAATGAAATGTTTGGCCCTGTCAAAACTGGTACATGAGGGAACCAGCAGTTAGCGTAATGGCTATGTCGCTGGATTCCCACGTAGTCGACCGCGGTTCGTGTCCCGGACCTGGTGGCTTAAAACTCACGCCGGGCACGTGTGCGTGCGTGCCCAAGATCCCGAGAGGAGAATGGAGGAGAAGGGATTGCGGCATGACCATCCCCCCTGGGGGGTGATTTCTCGCTTTCTGTCTCTATGTCTCTCTCTGTCTGGCGAGCGCACGCGCCCTACAGTGAAAATCTCTCCAAAAAAAAAAAAAAAAACTGGTACATGATAGCCATGATATCAAAAACCCAGGCTCCTCTTCTCTTTCTGCTCCCCCAGCCTTGGCCTGTCATCCATGGCTGTTGTACCACTTCAAGACTCACCTACATTCAGGGCGTGGGTGGGCTTAGTGTGTCCCTTTAAAAAGATGGTCAAAAGTTTTGTCCAGGGATAGCTACTTACATATTACTGGCCAGGAGTGCGTCACATTGTCACTTCTAGTAGAAAGATCGTTGGGAAGCTGAATATGTTAGTTTTCAAGCCATGCTGTAGAAAAAAGCAAGAATGAAGGCTTTGGGATACTAAGCCACTCTGTGCCTCTGTGAGCAAAGGATGAGGAATGCTGAAAAAAAGATACTAATAAGCTCTCCATATCTTTTCTAAATCACAGAAAGAGAATATTTTCTTAACAAATGCAGACATTTATGTACTATCGTTTGTCATCGTAGGTAATCTTACTTATGTAGTTAGAAAGAGAGCCCATGTAAAAGTCATTTACTTACCACTGAGGTGGTTTCGTTATACGTGCTGTGTTCTTAGTCTGACTCGACCTTCAGCAGACCTGGACTTTTAAAATGCTTTTAGCTATGGCTTGGATATATCGAGCTGCTCAAGCATCTGAACAGACAAATCTCAGCCGCGTTTACTCCCTTTCCAAGGTATAGCAGGAAAACCAAAATAAGCTTCACCGGTTTATCCCTCTCCTTTAAATATCAGGAAGGAAAGCAAAATGTTAAGTGGTCTCACTTGTACCAGCATTCTACAAATTAGAATCACCTAGGCAGCTGCTAAAACATGATGATACACTAATTTGTAAAGAGCTCGATAGGTAATTCCAATATATACCTAATGGAGAGAACTCCTGCATTAGAGAAAGAAGAGAAGTTCAAAGTGCATGGAAAACCTGGAGCATGTAATTGAATCCCTTTAAACCCATGCTTCTCACCTGTTCATTAGCTGACTTCATCCACACAAACGTTTAGTTTGATACTTAGTAAGCCAAATATTAGTTACTCTCCCTATTATTTTGTTGAGGTTCATATAATTTTGAAAAAAAATGTATTTATGAGGAAATGGAGTTTCTACACATTTGTATCTCCTTTCTGGTAACTCATCTCTGCTTGACGAGATGTGATGGCCAATGCAGGTTCTGAGTGCCTGTACTAACCTAGTCTGCTCTACGAATCTCTGAGAAATTGGTGAGGGCTCCTGAGTTTATTTCACACCTAATCCCTCTTATAAGCAAGATAGTGAAATACATAGTTCACTTCTTTGATTAAAATCTGTATGGCCAGCAGGTGGTATATTGGTTAAAGTGCTGGACTCCCACATGGACAACTGTGGTTTGAGTCCCAGACCTGGCAACTCATGCCAGGTACATGTGTGTGCATGCATGCCCAAAATCCCAGTAGGAGAATAGATTAAGGCATGGCCATCCCTCCTAAGGGTGATTTCTCACTTTCCCTCTCTCTCTAGTATGTATATGCACCCTATGGCAAAAAACTTAAAAAAAAAAAAACACTTCACGTGAATTTATCACAGTATCTCAAAAACAACAGGATTTTTTGTCTTCAGATATACTCCCAGCTTATAAATGCATATTTATCTACACAGCTTCTTATACCAGAATGGTGGGAGTTATCCTTTCTTGAGTTTTCTCTGCTCCTCACTTAGAATAACATTTCCAACCATTCAAGTACTATTTTTTATTCCTCATTAAACTGTGTTTAATGGTCTCAAAATTCTGTGACAGATTTTTGGTCAAGTTGTTTCCATTAGAGAGTACTAGTTTTAAGAACTAGTAAACTTAAAACTGCCACACACTAAAAGCCAAAATGGTCACAAAACATTTTCCTTTCCTTCTGAAGGTTTTACGATGCATTGTTATCATTAACCAGTCTTTTACTATTAAACCTAGATGACCGAGACAAACAGTTCTGAGACTGTTCTTCCACCACTGATTAAGACTGGGGTGGCAGGAATTAGGGATATTCATTGAGCCTTCTGAGCTTTCTGGGCAGACTTGGTGACCATGCCAGCTCCAGGAGTCTTCTTTGATGACACCCCAGGCCGACTGTCTCATATCATGAATAGCCAAACAACCAGAGGAGGATAGTCAGAGAAGCTCCCAACACACATGGGCTTGCTGGGAACCATTTCAATGATGGCAGCATCAACAGATTTCAAGAATTTAGGGCCACCTTCCAGCTTTTTACCAGAATGGCAATCAATCTTTTCCTTCGGCTCAGCAAACTTGCAAGCAATGTGGGCTTGACAACCCAGTACAGGGGCGTAGCCAGTGCTGATTTGGCCTGGATGGTTCAGGATAATCACCTGAGCAGTGAAGACAGCTGCTTCCATTGGTGGGTCATTTTTGCTGTCACCAGCAACATTGCCAAACTGAACGTCGTTATCAGGCTGTTCATGACATTGAAGCCTACATTGTCCCCAGGAAGAGCTTCATTCAAAGCTTCGTGGTGCCTTTCAACAGATTCTACTTCAGTTGTCACATTCACTGGTGCAAAGGTGACCACCATACCAGGTTTGAGCACACCAGTCTCCACTCGGCCCACAGGGACAGTGTCAATACCACCGATAGTGTACACATCCTAGAGGGGCAGATGCAAGGGCTTGTCAGTTGGACGAGTTGGTGGCAGGATCCAATCCAGAGCTTCAAGCAGTGTGGTTCCACTGGTCTCACATTCTTTGTAGGTGACTTTCCATCCCTTGAACCAAGACATGTTAGCACTTGGCTCTATCATGCTGTCACCATTCCAACCAGAAGTTGGAAGAAATGCTACTGTCCCAGGATTGGTGCCAATTTTCTTAATGCAGCTGCTGACTTCTCTCACTATTTCCTCGTATGTCTTCTGACTAGGGTGGCTCAGTAGAATCCATTTGCTTAACGCCAATGATTAGTTCCTTCACACACAGTGTGTAAGCCAGAAGGGCATGCTCATGGGTCTGCCCGTTCATGGAGATACCAGCTTCCAATTCACCAGTGCCAGCAGCAACAATCAGTACAGCACAGTCAGCCTGAGATGCGTCTGTAATCATGTTTTTGACAGAGTCTCTGTGTCCTGGGGCATCGATGATAGTCACATAATACTCGCTGGTCTTGAATTTCCACAGGGAGGTATCAATGGTGACATCACACATTAAGCTTTCAGTTTATCCAAGTCTCAGGCATACTTGAAAGAGCCAGTTCTCATCTCAGAAGCTTCCTTCTTTAATTTTCCGATGGTTCTTTTGTCTATCCCACCACATTTGTAGATCAGATGGCCAGTAGTGGTGGACTTGCTGGAATCGACGTGCCAATAACAACGATGTTGGTGTGAGTCTTCTCCTTTCTCATTTTGGCTTTGATTTCATGGTGGTTTCCATGACACCTGTGTTTTGGTGGAAAGTCATTATAAAACAAAACAAAACAAAACAAAAAACAGTCCTATTGTTTCTATTGGTGGTTATAAAATATAGCACATCTCTGTCTGCACGACTCCATCTCCACTGCCATCACATTGACCCAAATTACATTATTCTTAGACTCTTCACTCCTTCACTTACCAACAATCACTCACGACCCGTGCCGTGTGCCCAGCACTACGACCCCCTCCTAGCTGTTACCCCCTCCTAGCTGTTCTGCACCTACTCCTGCCCTATCAGCCAGTCTCCAGCACAGCTCCTGGGAGCATTGTAACACCAGGTCATGATGCTGCACTGCTTAAAACTCCAGGTGGTTTCCCATGCATTTCTTACCATGGCCTTCAAGGTCTGGCCCCACCTACTCAGTTTCTTGCATCAATAAGCCATCTTCAAGGAACCAGGCCCTCATCTCATTCTCCTTATCCACTGTTTCAGCCACAGTGGCTTCTTCTATTGCTCCAGTGAGCTAAGAACTGCCACCTCCTGGCCGTGCACTCTCTCTGCCCTGTTTGTGATCAACTTCACCTGTGTGACTTCTGCCAACCATTCAGGTTTCAGTGAAACGTATCCCCTCCTTGAATATGCTGCTCTCGCAAAAGTTTGCCCACCCTTATCCTGAGTCTGTCATTTAGTCATTTTATTTCTTCCATAATAGCCTTCTCTGAAATTGTCTTACTTGTTGTTCAGGTGTTTGCCTCCTGCACTATAGTAGCAGTTCTATGAAGGTTGGGACCTTTCTTGACTCCTATAATAAATTCCATCCAGTGTAAGTATTCAGTGATCCCCATAAGTAGCGCTTAAACACTCAAAAGGCCAAAGGCTAGACAATGATGCAGAGGTAAGACAATGTAATAATAAACAACAACGAAACGTTGTCAGCATTGGCTGACTATGCTCTGCTAGGCTAACCCACTTGGGAAGGTTCTAGGTTTGTGTCAGTCGACCTCCCTGAAAATACCAGACATGGAGATATCCATGATCTGGGCCAGCTGATGCTGGGGGTGGATTATGGCATTAGGACCCTGTTGGGTGTACCTATGTCTGTCTGTCTCACTCATGGAAGAAATGGGCAGAAAAACTTTAACCAAAAAGGGGGAATGGGCAAAAAAGCTTTAATAACACTCATATAAAACCTTGTATTTTAATTTAAAAAATATTGACTAGCATACAGGATATATCCATTCCCTATACCAACCACGTGCTATCAAAGAGCTACATGGGCTAGCATTTTAAATATTGCAATGAATTCATTTGTTTATTAGTCCTCTATTGCTAAATAGTAAATTACCCCAAAGTGTAGCAGCTTAAAACAACAAACATTTATGGTCTCACATTACGGGGTCAAGAAACTGGGCGGGTCCCAGCCGGGTGGCTCTGGCTCAGTCTCTCATGAGGCTTCAGTCATCTGAAGGGACACAGAGCCAACTTCAGCTCATTCATTTGGCTGTTGGCAGGAGGCTCCAGTTTCTCAGCATGTGGGTCTCACCGTAGGCCTGCTCACATAACATGGCAGCTGGTTTCTACAGAGAGAGTAACACAAGACAGAGAGAGACCTCCAGATTTGAAGAGGTGGACTTTTTTTTAAGTTTATTTACATATTTCTCTTATGAATGAGAGAGACAAAGACAGAGAAACAAGTGCCCTTCACAGGTTCTTGATGCCACAATCCACTCCCAGCATCAGCCAGCCCCATATCATGGGCATGTACATGCCTGGCTTTCTTACAGAGTTCACTGAAAGTGAACCTAGAACCTTCCCACGTGGGTCAGCCCCACAGAGTGTCGTTTACTCCTGCACCACTACTCAGACCCTAGAGGCTGTAGAATTTTATAACCTAATCTCAGAAGAGCCATGCCCTCACTTCTGCCATATTCTATTGGCCCCACAAACTGACCCTGGTAGAGCGTGGGAACCTCAGGGTGCTTGTCCTGGAGACTGGTCACTACAATTTGGAATTTGAAGACTACGATCTTACTTATGGCCAAATTAGTCTTTTCCTACATCAGTAACATGTGAAGCTAAGAATAACTGAACTCCCAGCAAATGGTGGTTGAAGTAAGGTAAAGGTTTATTTCATGCCAAGAAGTCCCAAAGTGGGCAGTTCACAGCTTGTATGGTGGGCCAAGGGCACCTTCTAACACCCAAGTTGTCACCTTCACTCAACTTCTAGAGCATGCCATGAAGTGACCATGTGGCATCAGTGGCCTTCTCTTTGCATCCCGTTGGTCAGAGTCTTATTGTGCAAATATGATCTGTCAGGCAATTTGGGAAGTTGAGTTTTTAAATATTCTAGCTTCTATAATAGATGAGACAAGGAAAAACTAAGGGAAACATATTGATTGAGTTCACAGTATCAGTTTTATTTCCTAAGTTCAGATTCTGAACCCTACATTTTCTGAAGAGGAATCAAGATGCAATAATTAACTAGAGTGTCATTATAACATCAGAGAAGTACAGGGTCTCATTAACTCTCTCTTTCATTTTTTTTTATTCATTGGGTGTGTGTGTGAAAGAAAAAGAACCTCCCAATGAGACATGTCACACGGCAATCCCTTTTCCATTTCTCCATCCCATCAGGAGTTGAGGTATGCACACCTGGCATATTTTTCAAGGTTTTGGGGCCGGGACTCAAACTTTGATCAGCCATGTGGGATCTGCCTTCCAAAGCACAGCACTTAACCATGGTGCTACAGGGCCAGCCCCTGTTAACTATTTCTTGAGAGAATATCTTTTATAGTACTAGGTGTTTAGTATGGCTTATAAGCACTAGTTGTATACAAGCATTTTCTAAAACATCTGCACATTCTGTTTGTGTCAGGACAAATAGATTTTCCATTATAAGGGAGTAAGAATACTAAAACGACACAAGAATCCCATGCAGTTTACTTTTCTCTTAACTTCTGGATTCCTGTTCCACGTTTCCATCTGTGTGAGAAACACTGAGCCCGTTTACACTTTAGCTTCAAGATCCCCACCTCTCCCTGTGCCCTGACCTCTACCCCATCTGCATTCATGGCTCACTCATTAGTTCTTTTCCTATCATGGTTCTTGGTTCCACATTTGCTTTTTTAAAGATAAAAATAAAAAGTTACAGAGCAAGTTGATTAAATAGATCCCCTATAGGAAGAAAAAAAAAATCAATGTTATAAGAAAATAAGTTTGTTTAAAAAAAAAAGAGAGAAAAGGCAAACCCCCAAAATAAATGGCATCCTGAAAATACAGTCTTAAAATGAAATGCCAACATTGCATTTTTGTACTTTGAAAAAAATCTTCAACTTTTATGCCAAAATTGACTTTAAAATTGAAGCTGTTAAAAATACACACTTAATTTAGTAGCTTTTAATTCACAGGGCTTTTTCATGGGTGGGGTTGCTAAGTGGTGAGTTGATTTTTGCCACAGAGCAGTATACTGCCTCTGTAAAAGTCAGACTTTTTACCAAGAATAGACTTGTGGGCTGCAGGATAATTAAAAAGTGCTTGGCATAATTGAAGTTCTGGTGAGGAAATGATTAAAGTCATGGCTTGCATGTTGGGTGTATACAAAGTACTTTAAAACTAAGATATTTGAAGGTATGGCCTTAAAAGGATTATCTGAGGATGAAAACACTTAAAATACAACTGATAAAACCAATTTTTCCATTGTAAATGGAACTAGAATCATTAAAATTACATACTGTTTTGATGTAAATAGTGAAACTTGATATATATATGTACATATAATATTTTTAAAATACTTTTTAAAAGTATAGCTTATGCATTTATTCAAAACAGACAATGGAAAATAAAGTACATAAAAATGTTTACTGGGGCATTCCGGCATCAAACGGACATTGTTGCTGCTGCTAAAGTTAACAGTTTCAAACATTTTCAGTATTATTTTATATCTCTAGATATGTCAGTTACTTAATTTTAAAATACTGAAACTTAGTTCTTGTTACTTGTTAGAGAACTGGATACTATTTCTCTCCTGCACTAAAGTATTTAATGAATTAATTTCAAAAAAGAAAAAGGTTAAGCAATATGATTAGGCAACCATGAATAGTCCATTTGTGGAGTGGAAACAGGAATACAAAGCAGCTGAAGTAATACTTTCCATAGCATATCCTTTGATATGGTTTGAAGTTGTTTTACATAAAATAATTACTTTCATAATTAAATTAATAGTGATAAAAGGAAGTTGGAAGCATATAAAATCAAAAATTACTAAAAACCCTGGAAAAATAACTCATGGAAGAGTTATTTTTATTGGAACTTGAAAAAGTAGCTTCACATATGATATGAATGAACAAGTTTCAAAATAGTAGGATCCATTCCTAAGACCTTTGTACACTCAAACAGGAAAACTTGTAAAAGAATATTATTTTATGCTATACTTAAAAAAAAAAAAAAGAAATCTATCCTTGGGGGACAGCAGGTGTTGTGGTTGTTACGGCACTGAGTTCCCACATAGCCAACCATAGTTGGAGTCTCAGACCTGGTGACTTGAAAACCACACTGAACACATGTGCATGCATCCCCAGAATCCCAAGGGGAGAATGGAGAAGGGATTTCAGCATGACCCTGGGGAGTGATTTCTCACTTTGCCTCTCTCTCTCTCTCCTTTCTGCAAGCACATGGCCTTAAGGCAATCAATCAATCGATCAATCAATAAACAAATAAAATTATTCTGAAAAACCAAGAAACCCCCAGTTTTTACTCATTAAATGCCAATTGACTTGGTAGTAGTAGGAAAGAAGAGCTCAGTTCTTTCGCAGTAATTCTGAAGTCTCATCAACATGCTTTCATTTGTTTCAGAAATCCACGGGGAAGTGTGGACCTCTTATCACAGTTTACAGGTGATGTTTGGTCAGTGAAAGCAATCGATGGTAAGCAACATAAATTTCAATTTTGACTAATACTGTCTAGAACTCCTAAATTGGTTTATGGTTTCTTTGCAAATGTTTATTTCAGCATGACCCTGGGGAGTGATTTCTCACTTTGCCTCTCTCTCTCTCTCCTTTCTGCAAGCACATGGCCTTAAGGCAATCAATCAATCGATCAATCAATAAACAAATAAAATTATTCTGAAAAACCAAGAAACCCCCAGTTTTTACTCATTAAATGCCAATTGACTTGGTAGTAGTAGGAAAGAAGAGCTCAGTTCTTTCGCAGTAATTCTGAAGTCTCATCAACATGCTTTCATTTGTTTCAGAAATCCACGGGGAAGTGTGGACCTCTTATCACAGTTTACAGGTGATGTTTGGTCAGTGAAAGCAATCGATGGTAAGCAACATAAATTTCAATTTTGACTAATACTGTCTAGAACTCCTAAATTGGTTTATGGTTTCTTTGCAAATGTTTGTATCATGAATTTAGAGCCTCAGCTACTTTGACTTTTTATTTGTTTTTAATTTGCTAGCGGGTGCATGTGCTTCTCAAAGAGAGAGTGAGCAGCAGAGAGGGAAAGCACTTCTCATGGGAGATGATCACACTGCCATCTCTTCGTTTTTCCTTTTGGAAGAGGAAGCGCACACACACATGCCTGGCGTGTTTTTCAAGCTGCTAGGTCAGGGACTCCAATCCTGCAGTTGACCTTGTGGGGTCCACCTTAACCACCATGCTCCTGGCTGTACCAAGCCTCTTCTGCTTTTTTGCTATGTTTATCACATATTAGCTTATCCATTTGTTTAGAACAAGTAGGGCCAGCTCCCTGGTTCAGCTGCCAAACACTTCACAGAAGGCTGGATCTCACAGGGCCAAACCTTTTAATTCTTACCCCAGCAGCTGGAAAAACATGCCAGGTGTGTGTATGTGTACCCCAAATCCTAAAGGGATATAGAAATGAGGAAAAAGAATTGTGGTGTGACCACGCCTCACTGAGGGGTAGGGGAGGGCATTGTCTTTCTCTCATGTTCACACATAATTCCTACAAAAATATATGATAACTATGACAAAAAATATGATTATTTACATAACAATTGGAATTAAAATAAATGTAACATTAGAAATAAAATAAATAGAACACATGAACAACAATACAGTTGGAACATGCTGGAAAGATTCTCTGATTTTTTTTTAAGATAACCATCATACTCACTCCCTAACAAGTAAATTGGAAAATACTTTGACAAAGCTGTACATTAAAATTAGGGGGAAAAATAAAATAAATAATTACTATTTTTTCCTATAGAAAGAAAAGAGTGCTTCTCTTTCTCTCGACCCCACTTCCTCCCATACTGTGGTTCATGGTGGGTACCTGATCAGTAATCTGCACTTCCTTCCACACAAAAGCCTGTGATGTGGATTTCACATCACAGTAATTCCTAACGTTATTCCCTTTCCCCTGTGCCTACACTGCTACGCTCATTACCATTTACTGGATTGTGACAGTCTTCTTGGTCATTCCACTCCAGTGTCTCCTCCTCTCCTTGCAGCGACTTGTCCTCCCCGACACGGTCCCCAGAGTGACCTGTACACATGAACTGACCACACCATCTCCCTGCTTGTCCAGAATGCTGGAAAAGGCGGTGCAGGAGCATACATGCAACATTTTCTCCTGAAATTCCACTTTCACAAGGAAAGAATGCACAGAGTGAAATATCTTGATCTCCATTAAAAAGCAGGCCTGGGCATCATCGGGTCAAATGACTAAATGACACTGATCAATGATGACACTAGATTAAAGGGACCCCTGGGGTGGAAAAGGATTCACAGAAATCCAGCAAAAACACTTAGGACACATAAAGCAACAATAATCTGAAGGCCTCTGACATGTCTTCTCCAGACTGTCAGGAGACAGGAAGCAACGCCTACAGAACTCGGGAGGAAATCACTGTGACCCCGAGATGTCACTCCTACTCAAGTTTCTGCTCAGGTTCATTTTTGAATGAAGTCAAGGAAGAAATCCCTGGATATGAAAACTATAAATATATAAGAATGATTACTGAATAAAATGTTTAAAGTGTGCCATGGAAAAATAAGACGTTAATGGAAAATAACAATTGAGTGTTGATACCAGAAAGAACTGGCCTTGAACATTAAATTAGCTAACAATAAAAATAAAGATTATTCTATACATGACTACAATACTAATTTTTATTTTCATTGAGACAATTAGTGAGAGTTTATAATCCCCAAATAGGAAGAGAAGATGGGAACAGTAGCAAATTTCTTATTTCCAAAAAAAAATGCACTGAACCAAAATGGTAAAGGTGGATAAAATCAAAACAGGTGCAATTATCAGGTAGGTATGAAAAAAAAATATGTAGCGGTGCCAATGTTTACAGCATCAAATTAGAATTCAAGTTTGTTTATATAAAAAGCATAAGACAATACAACGAAGGCTATTTTTTCCTTTATTCATGATACAGCACATATGTGTGCATAAGAAAGACAGAGAGAGAGGAGGGGGAGACAGAGAGGAGCCCCGTCCACAGGGTCTGGCCATGCCATGGCCCCCTTCCCTAGTCCTCTAGCCCGTTGGATCTTGGGTACTCACAGGCATGCTAGGCATGTTTTAGGTTGACTGGCCACATGATCACCATAGGATCTGCCTCTTCTTGAACAGTGCATTTTGACTGTGCCACAGAGCCACTTTAATACTAAACTTAATTTTTGAAAGTTTATTATTTCTTCCACAAGAGACATTTACTAATAGAAAGAAAGCAGAAGGAGAGAAAGGCCACTCCAATGGGGTCTTGACACCATGATCCATCATGTTTATGCTAGCTCTTTCATTGGCAGGCTTGTGTCCAGTGTCCCCAGGGAGGTCCCAGGATGTGAACCCAAGAACTTTCCCTTGTGGGTATAGTTGCTTTACCACGACACCACTGTCTGGATCATAAAGGTTTTTGAAAATAGCAGGATTTTTGTTTTGTTTTGTTTTTTGGGTTTTTTTTGAGAGATTTTTGCTACAGGGCACGTATACTTGCCAGAGAGGCAGAGAAACAGATAATGAGAAACCACCCCCTCCTGGAGGGGATAGCCATACAACAATCCTTCTCCTCCATTCTCCTTTGGTATTTTGGGCATGCATACACATGCGCCTGGTGTGAGTTTCAGGTTGCCAGGTCTGGGACTCAAAGGGTCTACTATGTGGGAGTCCTATGACATAACCATACCGCCATCTGCTGGTTCCCAATAACAGAATTTTTAATGAAGACTCATGCCATCAACTTTGTGGTTAACTATGAAGGGTTAAAAATGGAATGGCCTCAGATATCTCTTTGACAGGGGTAGATAATAGTCAGATAACAGCACCAACTTATATAGAATAAAAATATTAGCTATAGAAAGAAAAATGGGAAGAAACACACTTTCAGTAGGAGACTTAAATATATATTGGTATTAATCTATAATAGGCAAACTAGATAAAATGAAGACATACAAAATTAATAGTAGATTTGACAAAAACATTCTTAGCAGTAGAAATTATGAAGATCATATTTTACTATAATATAAAAATTAGAGAAAATATGAGACCAGCAGTTAGGGTAATGGCTATGTCACTGATCTCTCATGTAGTCAACTGCGGTTCTAGTCCCCAACCTGGTGGCTTAAACTCACGCTGGGCATGTGTGCATTCGTGCCCAAGATCCCGAGAAGAGAATGGAGAAGAAGGGATTGTGGCATGGCCATCCCCCCTGGGGGGTGATTTCTTACGTTCTGTCTTTCTGTCTCTGTCTTTCTGGCGAGTGCACATGCACTATGAAAAAAACCTCTTCAAACAAAAGAAAAATAAGAAAAAAATTAGAGAAAACAATTCTTAAAAATATATATGTGAAAAAAGAAAAATACAAACCAAAACCTAAAAAATGCAGATCACACACATGCACACTCACACATTAAGACACTTGTGCACATACTGATTCACTCTTCATTCTATTTATTTTATACATGTAATTACTGTACATCACCACAGCTTGTAAAATGAATTTTTCCAGCATAAATACAATGCACATCAGTCCAGTTAAAGATAATCATACACATTATTATCAGCAGGCAATCCTCCATGTCTGTGTCCCTTAAATGTCTTGCCTCTCTTAATACTCATTCGCTCTTTTTTTTTTTTAATTTTTTTTTGCTAGAGAGTGTGTGCTCATGAGAGACACAGAGAGACAGAAAGTGAGAACTCATGATCACACTGCAATTCCTTCTCTTCCATTCTCCTCTCAGGATTTTGGGCATGCATGCACATGCACCCAGCATGAGTTTTAAGCTGCTGGATCCAGGACTCATACCTCCATCAACTATATGAGAGTCTAGCGACCTAACTATTATGCCATCTGCTGATCCCCATACTCTTAAAAGAAGTAGCCAAGGCTGTACTTCAGATATAAAGGAAGACTTTCTTTTTTTTTTTTTCAAGATAATAACTGTGATGGATTAAAGTGATGAAAATGTACAGTATTTTTTATCTGCACAGGGTATGTCCCAAAGTTCTCAGCCTAAAGTTGTGGATGGTTCAAACCCTATACATACTATGTTTTTTCCTATGTATACAGACCTATGATAAAGTTTAATTTGTAAATTAGGCACAGTAAGAGACCAATAGCAATAAGTCATAATACAATAAAAGAATTACAATAATATACTGTAATAAAAGTTATGTAAATCTGTCTCTCAAAATACCTTATTGTACTATACTGCAGGTAACTGAAACCATGCATATTATGTACATATTCCATGATCTGTAGGAATTCAGTAAAATAAATAAAAACTAGACTTCTTTGTGACTTTTGAAGGGTGCTAGGCAGTCAGTATTCAGTAAAATGAATCAGGCATTTATTCCATCTTTCCCTCATGGCTCACATGTCAGGATAAACAGTTGATGAAGGAGAGTTCATTGTAGAAACATTACAATGAATAAATGCGGGAGAGCAATTATCATCTTACGATTCCTTAATAAAATAATAGATTATAATTTTTTAAGAATTTTTAAAAATTTAACCTTTTGCTGATTTATTTTAATCTTATCAGACAGGGAGAGACAGAGAGAGAGAGAGAGAGAGGAAAAGTGAGAAAGCAAGCCGCCAGGTCTAGGACTCGAACCGCGGTTGGCCATGTATGAGTCTAACACCCTGAACCACCACACCAATCAATTGCTGGCACCATGAAATAATAGATTTTGGCAATGATTATTTATTGCTGCTTGGAAACATTAGTTGGGACCAGCCAGTGGCATGGAGGTTGCTGTGGCTGGCTCACACATGGCCGACTTTGAAGTTGGACTCCTGGACCCCGAGGCTTGAGAAACATGCCAGGCATGGGTGTGTGCATGCCCAAAATATCAAAAGAAGAAAAAAATGGAGAAAGGATTCAGTGTGACCATGCTCCCCGAAGGGTACTTTTTCACTACCCCTCTCTCTGTTTATCTGTCTCTCTCTCTGGTAACTGCACAGGTCTTCTGGCATTTCTTTTTTATTTCAAAGCATTAGGTAAAAAATGTCAGTCTAATTATTTTTAATGAATGAATCAGTCTGACATCTGAAACCACTGATCTATTCGAACAGTAATAAAAGTGTAACATGTAGATGTCACATTGCCCCTAATACGAAATGATGCAGTCGAACGTATACAGCACCACCTATGAAGTGTTCCTGCCAAAAACATTTAAGTCTGAATTCAATCAAGACTTTGGATCTAACTTCTAGTTTGCAGGAAATGCTTGTAGAGATGATGACGAAATACATTAAATAATGCCATGAGGATATAATCAGCCAAGTACAGACCGTGGGAAATTCAATAGGACAAATCATTCCATTTATTTCATAAATAAATGTCATGAAAATAAAAGAAAGTATTATGAATTATAAGACTCAGGTCTAGCAAATGCAATGGGTGGATTTTGTTTTAGATCCCAATATGAATAAATCATTTGCAAAGACATTTCAAACATGATGGATACTTAATAATAGTACAATATTAACAATATTGCTCATTACACCCTTAGACTGCCTATTTAGGAAAGACAAGAATCAATTGGAAAACTGACACAATTAATTAGTAATGTGACTCAATACAATATTTAAATGATAGCATTCATATATACTATTTTTAAAAAGAATTATTTTATTTTAACTTCATTTATTTATTTATTTATGTTAATGTGACCAGAGAGGGACAGAACAAGAGTAAGAGCGAGAGAGAGAAGGTGAGAAAGCAAGCCGCCAGGTCCAGGACTTGAACTGTGGTCGGCCGTGTGGGAGTCCAGTGCCCTTCACCACCACACCACCTGCTGGCCCCATATATACTATTAACCACTTGTTAGAAGTTAACAATTCTTAATTGTCACACAAAACTCCATAATACTTGTAAATAATTTACCAAGAAATATGCAGAAGCACTTTGAAGAAATCTACAGTATAGAATTTATTCTGATAAATACAGATAGTTAAATAAAGGACTCTATTTTTATACTACCTCTCTCAACTGCCTTAAAAAATCATTAAATATAAATGTGTCTTTACCTATTTTATAATACCTTTTACTTTCTTACCAATTTATTCATTGATAACATATTATAGATAACATGTTTCTTTCAGTAAAAAATGTCTCTTAGGGTTAGGGTTAGGGTTAGGGTTAGAGTCAGGGTTAGGGTTAGGGTTTAGGGTTAGGATTAGGGTTAGGGTTAGGGTTTAGGGTTAGGATTAGGGTTAGGGTTAGGGTTTAGGGTTAGGATTAGGGTTAGGGTTAGGGTTTAGGGTTAGGATTAGGGTTAGGGTTAGGGTTTAGGGTTAGGATTAGGGTTAGGGTTAGGGTTTAGGGTTAGGATTAGGGTTAGGGTTAGGGTTTAGGGTTAGGATTAGGGTTAGGGTTAGGGTTTAGGGTTAGGATTAGGGTTAGGGTTAGGGTTTAGGGTTAGGATTAGGGTTAGGGTTAGGGTTTAGGGTTAGGATTAGGGTTAGGGTTAGGGTTTAGGGTTAGGATTAGGGTTAGGGTTAGGGTTTAGGGTTAGGATTAGGGTTAGGGTTAGGGTTTAGGGTTAGGATTAGGGTTAGGGTTAGGGTTTAGGGTTAGGATTAGGGTTAGGGTTAGGGTTTAGGGTTAGGATTAGGGTTAGGGTTAGGGTTTAGGGTTAGGATTAGGGTTAGGGTTAGGGTTTAGGGTTAGGATTAGGGTTAGGGTTAGGGTTTAGGGTTAGGATTAGGGTTAGGGTTAGGGTTTAGGGTTAGGATTAGGGTTAGGGTTAGGGTTTAGGGTTAGGATTAGGGTTAGGGTTAGGGTTTAGGGTTAGGATTAGGGTTAGGGTTAGGGTTTAGGGTTAGGATTAGGGTTAGGGTTAGGGTTTAGGGTTAGGATTAGGGTTAGGGTTAGGGTTTAGGGTTAGGATTAGGGTTAGGGTTAGGGTTTAGGGTTAGGATTAGGGTTAGGGTTAGGGTTTAGGGTTAGGATTAGGGTTAGGGTTAGGGTTTAGGGTTAGGATTAGGGTTAGGGTTAGGGTTTAGGGTTAGGATTAGGGTTAGGGTTAGGGTTTAGGGTTAGGATTAGGGTTAGGGTTAGGGTTTAGGGTTAGGATTAGGGTTAGGGTTAGGGTTTAGGGTTAGGATTAGGGTTAGGGTTAGGGTTTAGGGTTAGGATTAGGGTTAGGGTTAGGGTTTAGGGTTAGGATTAGGGTTAGGGTTAGGGTTTAGGGTTAGGATTAGGGTTAGGGTTAGGGTTTAGGGTTAGGATTAGGGTTAGGGTTAGGGTTTAGGGTTAGGATTAGGGTTAGGGTTAGGGTTTAGGGTTAGGATTAGGGTTAGGGTTAGGGTTTAGGGTTAGGATTAGGGTTAGGGTTAGGGTTTAGGGTTAGGATTAGGGTTAGGGTTAGGGTTTAGGGTTAGGATTAGGGTTAGGGTTAGGGTTTAGGGTTAGGATTAGGGTTAGGGTTAGGGTTTAGGGTTAGGATTAGGGTTAGGGTTAGGGTTTAGGGTTAGGATTAGGGTTAGGGTTAGGGTTTAGGGTTAGGATTAGGGTTAGGGTTAGGGTTTAGGGTTAGGGTTAGAGTCGGGGTTAGGGTTTGGTTTTAGTGTTAGGTTTAGGGTTAGGGTTTATGGTTAGGGTTA
>NW_006159742.1:2737572-2739307 GCF_000334495.1 Tupaia belangeri chinensis | reverse complement strand
GCAAAAACCTCTATAAAAAACACACAAATAGATAGCACTTTATTTCTATAGGTGTCAGTTTGGGTAGACACAACATTAGAGTGAAGTTTAGATGTATACTCTCTTTATTCTAGTTATTCTTATTTATAAACATGAATTTATTCCAGCAAATTTGCTCAAGCACAGAAAACTTTTGTTAAAATATAAATGATAAGTAATGAGAGCTCAATTTTATATTGAAATTGGTGTACGATGTCCTTCAATGTCATAGGTATTGTGACACATGACGTGTGAGATTGTTTCCAGTTTTAAATTTCTCTGGTATATACACATTATATGTATGTCTATGTACATCAGAGTTTCAAAATTACCCCAAGGTCCGAAGCTCAAGCCATAATGGCAGTTCTTTTTCAGAGAGCATCAGAGAGTCCTCTCTAGGGACTTGTACTGAAGATGACAGGATAAGAGTCAACAGCATCATTTTTTCAGTCAGTTTTGTTCAAGATTGGAGTCAATGTATAAAAAACTCACATTCATTCATCTTTAAACTCATATAAGGGAATGAAGAAACATTTTCTTCCTACTAAAAATATGAATATATAAAAGAGAAACATATATACTTAGTATAAAATTAAAAAATTAAACTTTCTGCTATAGAACTATTTTCCAGAGGGTTAAAACTCACATTGATTAAAAAAAATAATAATTCAATGAATTTTTTCCTTGCACTGTCCTATAGAGCCTTTGAATGAGTCATTTTTCTTTCAAATTTATCAGCTCTCCTGTCTAATGTCTAATAGCTTCTACTTGTTATGCATCTTAAAACATCTATTCATCAACAGGCATGTATCAAGCATCAACTACATACAGGTTCTGTTCTAACACACAGGAGAGCTATGCAGAAATGGGATACACAATACTTTCCTCAAAGAGCATAAAATGTATTTGTAACTTTAAACTATGAACAATGTAATAATATGTGTGCTCTGTATACTATAATACTAATATAGCATATCAGATCGTGCAGATTTCATTCACTGTGGAGTGAAATGGTTAGAAAATGCTTAACCACATGGAAATTAGACTAAGCCTTAAAAGTCAATACATTTCAAATACATCCAGAATTTCGGTAGCCCTGGAAAATAGTATACGATATGAGTTAACATAGAGTGTGTCCAAAATGTTTAAAGTGACAAATTTAGACACTTCAGGAGAAAGGGAGGAACTGAAACATTTACTTGGAGAGGTAAATTAAAACTCAGATTAAGAAGAATTTTGTGTCCCCAGCTAAGAAACCACTGACTATGATATTTTAAATAAAACAAATCATGGCAGGTTTTTCCTAAAATAAATTATTTGAGGGAACATGTTACAAAGATGAGCCACAGAAGAATTGCTATTAGGAAAAAGAAACTATAGTCAAAAGTCTAGCTCAAAGACTCTTTCAAACTCTGTCCCGTATGTTCTTAGTGCCTGAGCTATGCATTTTCAGAAGGGAAAGGAGAGAATGCTCCCAAAGATGGTTTTGAAGAATTGACAGATCGTGGTAAAGGGTTTGGTATAATGAGGGTAAAAAAAGATATAATTATTCAGATTTTGAAATAGCGTGACTTAAATGTTCTTGTATCATTACATGAGAAATGAATGTTCATTAAGAAATAAGGTCTGCATTATACAAGTTGAATTTTGGGTGGAAGTAGGTTATCCAAATGAATACAATTATGAAAAGATGATGTTATAAAACTATATGTGTATA
>NW_006159742.1:2636017-2735566 GCF_000334495.1 Tupaia belangeri chinensis | reverse complement strand
GGGGAGTGATTTCTCACTTTCTATCTCTCTGTCTCTGTCTCTCTGTCTGGCGAGCGCACGCGCCCTATAGCAAAAACCTCTATAAAAAACACACAAATAGATAGCACTTTATTTCTATAGGTGTCAGTTTGGGTAGACACAACATTAGAGTGAAGTTTAGATGTATACTCTCTTTATTCTAGTTATTCTTATTTATAAACATGAATTTATTCCAGCAAATTTGCTCAAGCACAGAAAACTTTTGTTAAAATATAAATGATAAGCAATGAGAGCTCAATTTTCTATTGAAATTGGTGTACGATGTCCTTCAATGTCATAGGTATTGTGACACATGACCTGTGAGATTGTTTCCAGTTTTAAATTTCTCTGGTATATACACATTATATGTATGTCTATGTACATCAGAGTTTCAAAATTACCCCAAGGTCCGAAGCTCAAGCCATAATGGCAGTTCTTTTTCAGAGAGCATCAGAGAGTCCTCTCTAGGGACTTGTACTGAAGATGACAGGATAAGAGTCAACAGCATCATTTTTTCAGTCAGTTTTGTTCAAGATTGGAGTCAATGTATAAAAAACTCACCTTCATTAATCTTTTAAACTCATATAAGGGAATGAAGAAACATTTTCTTCCTACTAAAAATATGAATATATAAAAGAGAAACATATATACTTAGTATAAAATTAAAAAATTAAACTTTCTGCTATAGAACTATTTTCCAGAGGGTTAAAACTCACATTGATTAAAAAAAATAATAATTCAATGAATTTTTTCCTTGCACTGTCCTATAGAGCCTTTGAATGAGTCATTTTTCTTTCAAATTTATCAGCTCTCCTGTCTAATGTCTAATAGCTTCTACTTGTTATGCATCTTAAAACATCTATTCATCAACAGGCATGTATCAAGCATCAACTACATACAGGTTCTGTTCTAACACACAGGAGAGCTATGCAGAAATGGGATACACAATACTTTCCTCAAAGAGCATAAAATGTATTTGTAACTTTAAACTATGAACAATGTAATAATATGTGTGCTCTGTATACTATAATACTAATATAGCGTATCAGATCGTGCAGATTTCATTCACTGTGGAGTGAAATGGTTGGAAAATGCTTAACCACATGGAAATTAGACTAAGCCTTAAAAGTCAATACATTTCAAATACATCCAGAATTTCGGTAGCCCTGGAAAATAGTATACGATATGAGTTAACATAGAGTGTGTCCAAAATGTTTAAAGTGACAAATTTAGACACTTCAGGAGAAAGGGAGGAACTGAAACATTTACTTGGAGAGGTAAATTAAAACTCAGATTAAGAAGAATTTTGTGTCCCCAGCTAAGAAACCACTGACTATGATATTTTAAATAAATCAAATCATGGCAGGTTTTTCCTAAAATAAATTATTTGAGGGAACATGTTACAAAGATGAGCCACAGAAGAATTGCTATTAGGAAAAAGAAACTATAGTCAAAAGTCTAGCTCAAAGACTCTTTCAAACTCTGTCCCGTATGTTCTTAGTGCCTGAGCTATGCATTTTCAGAAGGGAAAGGAGAGAATGCTCCCAAAGATGGTTTTGAAGAATTGACAGATCGTGGTAAAGGGTTTGGTATAATGAGGGTAAAAAAAGATATAATTATTCAGATTTTGAAATAGCGTGACTTAAATGTTCTTGTATCATTACATGAGAAATGAATGTTCATTAAGAAATAAGGTCTGCATTATACAAGTTGAATTTTGGGTGGAAGTAGGTTATCCAAATGAATACAATTATGAAAAGATGATGTTATAAAACTATATGTGTATAGATAGATAGATAGATAGATAGATAGATAGATAGATGATATGATAATTATGTCTGAACCAAAAGGACATTGTTAATGACAAATCATTTGTGATGATCAAAATTGTAGGCTTCATGGACGGGTGAAAAACAAGGCAGATCTGGCACAACAAAAAAGTGGGCAGCTGGTGGCTTGGTGGCTAAGGTGGCTGGATCCCACATAACCAACTTTTAATGGTTTGAGTCCTGGATCCAGTGGCTTATGAAGCATTCCAAGAACATGTGCATGTGTGCTCCAAATCCCAAAAGAGGGAGAAATGGAAGAGAAGGGACTGTGGCATGACCATTACCCATGAGACTGTTTTCTCATACTCTCTCTGTGTGTCTCTTTCTGCTCTGCTCTCTCTCTCTGTCTCTCTCCAGCCAGTTAATGTGCCCTCTGGCAAAGAAAAATGTTTCTAAAAGGAAGATTTTGTAGATCACTTATATTTAAGAAGCTTAACAATAAAAAGAAAAAGAAATGAGAGAAAACATAGGTCACCAGAGATAAGTTTTATTGTTTATGTGCTTTATATTCAGTGAAGCAGTTATTAATGAGTAAAGACAAGGTTCATTCTCATATATGTGAAGTCTTACATTATTACACAGATAATTTGTTAAATGTATCATTTGAAATGTCAGAACAAGTGAAGTATACATTAAAATAAAAATAGAGAAATATCAGGAAAAAAATCATTGAAATATTGAAACTCTTTAAACATGTAAAGACATGTCTAAGAAAATATATATGCACGCACATGTGTCCATATGTTTCTTTATTTATGTGTGTTGTGTGTAAATTACCTCCAGAGCTTTCAAGAGAGTCATGAAAAATTATTTAAAAATGGAACCAGATTTAGCACCGGCTGAGTCTAGACAGAAGAAAAGTAACATAATATCAGAATATTGAAAGAATATTCTGTAGAAATATTTCTGAGATACAGATTTGTAACTCTGGATCTAAACTGTCCATTTGACAGGTCTCTCCAGGTTACCCTGCCTACCCATAAAGAAAGCTTTCTTATGGTGGCAGTCAGCACTTTAGCAGGAGAGCTAATTCTTTTGAGAAAATGTCATGTTTTATCAAAGCAAAAGAATGAAGACAAAAAGGACCAATGTGAGAGTTGAACTATAGTTATTTAACTTAAGTATCCAACTGTAACTCTCTAACATAGTAGGATCTCAATCAATACCTTTTAAATAGAAGTTAAGCTACTGAAGCTAAGCTACTCAGACTACATAGCAGTTTACAAGTGAATCATGAAATTAGAGTCTTTTTTTCTGAAATTAATTAAAACTTTAAAATTCTCTTTGTACAGTTTTCATTAGGTGATGTGGCTACACCAAAGGGAACATTTATTTTGGAAATTTATAACATAAAATTAATTTCCATTGATATGATTCTGATTTAAAATTCAAGGATATCTGAACAGTAGGTTTGTGAAAAGATGTTAAAGGCCTTCTGGCTGTTTCTTTCATCAACTTTTTCCCCCCTTTTTCTATCCTACCCATATCTAGCAGGCATGCTATAACACGATCAGGAGTTTGAAAAATAAATGATTGCAGCTGTCAGTGCCTCCTGCCTGAATTCTTGAGTTCCTTTATGAATATTTGGGCTGTGCTGTGTTTTCTAGCAGCAAACCATTTCTAAAGGAGGCAGGATGGTTCTTTCATGTAAATTAATTTCTACAGCTGTAACTTTCACGCTTAGCCTGGGGCTCTTCTTGGTGACTTCTGCATTTATTTAAAATGTAGTGTTTTGAAAATGAAAATGTATTTTTATTGAGTTTAACTTTTATTGGAGACAGCTTAAACTTATTACTGGATCTGCATTTTAAAAACAAGTAATAAACATGTCTTTCTTAAATAACTGCTTGGTGAGTAGAGACTCCCAAGGCAGCCTTCTTTTTGCCCTTATTCTCCTCACACTTCATACTCTTTGCTGTATTTTTTTTCCAGTTAATCTAAGAACATTTTTGTTCAAACAACGTGATCCAGCTCAAATGATGAAGTGTCACCTTTTAAGATGCTTGGAAATTTGATCTTCCTAAAATTACTGTGATCATCCGAAATACTTTACTCTGGCAAGCCAAATGTTTTATATAATTAAAACATTTTATTCTGACTTTTATCTAGGTAATATGAAAATTTTGTCAAATCTGGTGATTATAAAACCACACTCTGGGGCCAGCAGGTGGCATGGAGATTAAGGTAGCTGGATCCCAGATAGTCGACCCCATGGTTCAAGTCCCGGGCCTGGGAGCTTGAAAACACATCAGGCACATGTGCATGCATACCCAAAATCTTGAGGGGTAACTGGAGAAGGGATTGCAGCATGGCCATCCCCTTTGGGGAAGGCGATTGCTCACTTTCTTTCTTTCTCTTTCTCTCTCTCCATTTCTCTACGTTGAGTGCTCGCACCCTATAGCAATTATTCTTTTAAAAAGCAAACAAAAAAACTGCACTCTGGTTCTTCTAAATGTAAAAAATATCATGGTCATTTTTATAATTTAACTAATCCTGGAATTATCTGATTTGAATGCTTAAAGAGTGGCCAGCTATGAACTTATTCTGCTGCCAATGATCTTTCTTGAGTCATTGGTGTATGTTATTTATTTATTTATTTTCACATTTTCTTGTATCGGTTCACAAGTAAAATCTCTATTTTTTTTTTCCTTTAAGGTTTTTGCCATAGGAAACATGCACTTGCTGGAGTGAGACAGAGAAAGGGAAATTGAGAAGTCACGCCGCAGAGGGGATGGTCACGCTTCCATCCCTTCTCCATTCTCTTCCAGGATTTTGAACACTCATGCACACATGCCCCGTGTGATTTTCAAGCTGCCAGGTCTGGGACTCAAATTGCTGTCAGCCCTGTGGGAACGCAGTGCCTTAAACACTACACCACCTGCTGGCCCCCAGAAAAATCTATTTTGAGGGTTTCATATACGTTGAGGTACAATGGTTTCAGTATTTATTGGTACTTAGGATTATTTTATTCTGTCATGAATCTGTGGCCATTTTTCTGTTTCTTTTTCTAATGCCTACTTTTGTTTTGTTTCTTTTTCTCTTACCTGGGTGTAAAATAGGTTTACATGCGTGATTGCACTTTTCAAAGTAACGGATCACTACTATTTTGTTGTTATCATGTGTGAGCTATTTCATTTATTTTAGCTTTTATCACCATCACTTCTCTCTTCTTAGTACATTTCTGTTCATTTTACTATTCTTACCTAGTTTTTCATTAGATGAATACTAATTGTATTTAATTTTCTTATTTACTCTTTAATAAAGAAGGTATTCATGGTGATAAAACTATTTCCTAGAGGAGCATTGACCATGCCTCACAGGATTCAGAGTGATGTTGTCTTCCTTTTATTGCTTTCCAGAGAAATAATTCCCTTTTTATTTCCTTTGATCCAAGGTTTATCTAGGTATGTATGTGTTTGTCTTAATTCTCAAGTAATGAAGAAATTTGGATCACTTTTTAATTATTTTTGTCTATTCTCTTATATAATGATAAGCATATATATCCTGGAAAATTTCTACCTTGAAAATATTAGAGGCTGGCCCTGTATCACAGAGGTTAAGCACTGTATATGAGGAGCTAGATCCCGCATGGCCAACTGCAGTTCAAATCCTCACCCTGGCAGCTTCAGAAACACACTGGGGGCATGTGCATGTGTGTCCAAATTTCTGATGGGATGTAGATATGGAGAAATGGATTGTAATGTGCACATGTCCCATTGGAGGGGTGTCTTCCTCCTCTCTCTCACTCCCTTTTTCTCTGGCAAGTGCATGTACCCTATGAAAAAAATTGTTTTTAATTACACAAATCACCATGTTCTTGATAAGTCTTTAATAGTTTCATAGACATATGTCATATGGTCCCGCCTCTCATTTACTTTTATCTCTATTAGTTCTGAATAAATTTGAAAAAAGTATACTGAAGTCTCTCACCATAATTTTAAGTCAAGTTCTCTTTGCATTTCTAATAAGTTTTACCTTAATATTTTCCTGCTAAATTGTTTTTGCCTTGTAGGATATCTCCACATGTTTTATGATAGTTTAATAATTTTTATTATTCTGCTCATTTTTATTAACCTTTAAAAGTACCATGTCTGTTATTCACATTTCAACTTTGATGTTCTCATACAAACATACCTTGAAACTCTGAACTCCTTTTTTTAATTCATAGTACTTTACTTTGACTATGTCTTAACAGTTTATACGTATTTTCCCTTTCCAATCCTATCATTTTTTATATTTCAGTATTCTGCAAATTTAGCTAATTTTAATCCAGATACAATGATGATCTCCAGTCAATGAGTTCCAAGAACTGGAGCTTTCTTGACACGCTGTAGATGTGTCTTACATGATAACATGCTCAGACAGCCACTTACATCTACATCTCTAATAATTTAGCAAAAAAAAAAAATGGAGAATAATTTATTGGGATAAAACTCTAATATCTGTATAAATGCAGTATTTTACAGAACCATTAAGTCTAATAAACACTAGTGTAAAAGGGAAGAAATAAGTGTGTATCAGGTAATGGAAATAAGCCAGCCTGAAGATCCTTATAAATACTCGAATGTCACTAATGATGTCCTTTCTCTTACTTATATTGTCATTGGTTTGAATGCAGGTCGTCTGGAACTACATTTTGATAGATATCACACTGTTTCAGTTACATGGTGAGTTTGTTGTTGAGTCTGGTTTTATTTTTTTCTAATACCAGGAATTTACTTTTAACTCTGTAGTAGGTGTGCTAGTAGTGTAAAATGCTGCATTCCTGTGAAAGTAAAACAAGAATACATGTGCTTAGCATAGCAGCAAGCACATAACTTGTGCTAAGCATTCACTTCTGTTTTAATTCATCAATTTCCAGTGTGACAATGTTAATATTACACTCTCGTGGTCTATGTATGCATTTTTTTCCCTTGAAATGGTATTTAATTGAGAGCAGGGACTATTTCTCTGTACGTGGATCAAAGATTTTGGCCTTATGCCTAAATGATGCCTGTGCTCAACATTAAATGAATTTGTGAGCTGGGGTGTATACACTGGAAACTCATTAAAGTTAGTAGGGAGGGTGCAGAGCAAAGTAAAACTTAGAAGAATGATAAAGAACCAGGTAAGAATTTGAGATAGCAGTGTAAGAAGATGGACAACTTGAGACAATCCTGCCCTTGTCCCAATTTATAGCATGATTGAGTCCCTCCAGGCTGTGATGGCATCTTCATCTACTCACACATTAGGACCCCTCTCCACTTTGCATTTCCATCCTGGCTTTCATTCCTTTTCTCTCCAAGACTACCTTTGTCCCTTACCTTTGCACATATGGGGCTATTGTACCCCATCACTGAAATAATAATATGGCATTAGGCCGACCAAATATACTACCATAGTTTTTTTAAAACACATTATTAGGGGACCAGCAGGTGGCATAATGGTTATATCAACAGACTTCTGCATGATTGACCACAGTTCGAGTCCCAGACCTAGCAGCTTGAAACTCACATCAGGTGCATGTGCATGAGTGGCCAAAATCTTGAGAGGAGAGTGGAAGAGAAAGGATTGTGGTGTGGCCATTCCCCCTGGGGGTGGTCGTGATGATATCATGCTTTCTGTCTCTCTGTATCTCTCTGTCTCTCCAGAGAATACAAGTGCCCGATAGTGAAAAAAACAACTCTCTAAAAAAAGTGAGAAATTACTGTAAGAAAAGTATAATACTAAAAAGCTTTAGATAATTTCATATCTTGCTCATTTTTTCCCCAAGAGTATCTTCTATGATACTTTCTTAGAGCACAATTACAATTAAAAAATTCATTAAACTGCACAAAAATAGGGACTAGTAGATGGTGTGGTGGTTAAGGCTCTGGATTCCCATATAGCAGACCATGGTTTGATTCCAGTGGCTTGAAAAATCATGTGTGCCTGTGTACCCAAAATCACGAGAAGAGAATGGAGCAGAAGGGATTGTGGCATGGGCACACTTCGGGGTATTATTTCTCACATTTCTTCTCTCTCTTTCTCTGTTGGAAAATCCATGCACTCTATAGTAAAAGCCTAGAAAGAAAACAAGAAAAAGAAAGAAAGCATAAAAGTAACAATAGTCAGTATTGAAACAATGTGCGATTTATAGGAGAATATTAAATACTTCATTTCCAATCTCAGTTTTAAAACCAAAGACATACTAACTTCAACTATTTCCCCCAATAACTTGATATACTTAGTTAAAAATTCAAAGTCTGTAGATTAAAACATGAATTTTAAAATAATTACGATGTTTACACTATTTGAAATGACAATGAAACGTTTTCTAAGAGTTAAAGTTTTTTTCTAAAAACATTACCAACATAAAACGTCAGGTGATTTTGGTATATTACGATAAGCTATCACTTAAATTACCATTTTATTGCACTCAATGAAGAATTTAAAAATTATTGCAACTTCAGAAAAGAAAGTAAATTATTCTCAAGTAGATATTATAGTCTTGGAGTATATCATTTAATAGACATTTAAAACAATATATTGAAATCTTCATCTTTCACTACATGATGACAGCTACTTGATAGAGGTAAACTCAAATGTTTAACCTCTCTTACAAAAATAGTATTTTTCATAACCAGCAGATGGCATAGCAGTTATATCGCTGGATTTTCACATGGCCAACCGTGCTTTGAATCCTGGACCTGGTGGCTTTAAAATCATGCCAGGCACATATGCATCCATGCCCAAGACCCTAGGAGGAGAAGGGCTTGTGGCATGGCTGTCTGCCCTGGGAGTGATTTCTCACTTTCCCTCTCACTGTCCTGTCTCTCTGTGGTGAGCACACGTTCCCTAAAGCAAAAACCTCTAAAAAAAAAAGTACTTTTCAGTTTCTCACTTTATGTATATCTTTGTTATCATATTTTTTACTTTAACCAATTTACTTCAAATGAGACTACCTGCTGTTAATATTTATTTAGCCAGAAAGATTTTTCTCAATTTATATTTTCATAGGTTATGAAAAAAGAAGGCACTGAACATATGGAAGTTAGTTTTCTTGATACATTCAGCTTCTATATCAGCTCCCAGGTACAAACGGAAACAGAGGAGATGTGGCCATGATGTTGCTAGCACTGTGATACCATGTGGTGCCACAGTAAGTCCACGGTGAAACTGCCTGACAGATGTAAAGCCAGGTAAGCTCCAAAGCTGGGCCAGCCAGAAGAATGGTGGTTAAAACAGCTAAATCCCACATTGCTGACTGTGTGAATCAATGCCTAGATCTGTCTGCTTAAAAAGCACACCAGAATTTAAAAATCACACCAGATGCATGTATGTGTGTACCCCAAATCCTGAGGAAATGGGATTATAGCATGGTCATCCTCTATAGGGGGAGCTTTCTTACGTCTTTTCTCTCTTTTTCACTCCCTTATTTTCATTGTCTCCTACAAGCACACATACTCTATAGAAAAAAAATACATAAAATAAAACAAAAGCTCCAAAATATAGGCTAAATATTATCTCCATGTCATCTGAATATAACAAACTATAATGTATGAAACAGTATGAAAGTATACTTAGGGCACACTACATCTATTACATATAATCAAAAATATTTATTGAACATCTGCTGTGTGCTATGAACTATCCCTGATACTCTTAACTCAAAGCCGAAGTCTCACTGTCTCTGTTCTTAACAGAGCTCAGCGTCTGGGTCATTGACTTCCAAGAGATCATAATATTGTTGGTCAGTACTAACTTAGGACTCTGCAAGATAGGCAAATGCTTTCATCTCCCTGGGGAAATCAAGGAAAGCTTCCTAAAGGAGGTAGCATTTGCACTGGTATTTGGAGACTGAGTAAGTACTGAATAATAGTACTGGCTTTGCAGAAAAGGGAACAATATGCCCAAAGGTTAGAAAGTTGTATTAGAAAGCTGCTAGTAGTTCTGTGTAGCTAAATTTCATGCTGTATTTAAGACAGAATTGAGATGAAACCGGAGAATTTAGCGTCAAATTAGAGAGTGCCTTAGCATCAAATTAGTTTGTTTTATATTTTGTAAATGGTGGGGAGTACTCTGGTTGAACTGTGAGTTACTTTACTATATTCTGAAACTCTAGTTTTACATTTCTTCATTGTTATCATTCTTTTATAAAATAGTCTATTGCACATTACAATTTGTATTTTTTTAAGAATCTGTTTTTCTTTTAAATATTCTTTTCAAATCTCATAGAGGTCAATCTAAATCTTAGCTGTGATGACTCCTATGTACAAGCCCATAGGCAAGTTATTTCATTCTTCTTAATTCTCAATTTCTTTTTGGTTAAAAAGCCATAGTCATAATAGCTATCTAAGAAGCAGTGGGGGAAGTTTTCATGCTGTGAGTCATTGCCAAAGCAATTGTAATATGTTGGAGTCTTCTTGATTCTACACACCAGCACTGTGGGTCAAGGGGCAAAATCTAGGCTTGCAAGACATGTAAGTCAGAGAATTCACACTTGCGTGTAACTAACATAACTGAGTCCTGAGACAGAGGCAGACATATCTGTCAGTGGCACTATGAGTCCTCGCCTAAGAGTAAGGAGAACAGCTGACCATGCTCAGGTATCTGAACTGTGAGTCCCTTTACTATATTTTGAAGCTCTAGTTTTACATTTCTTCATTGTTATCATTCTTTTATAAAATAGTCTATTGCACATTGCTATTTGTATTTTTTAAGAACCTGTTTTTCAGGCAGTTTGGTTTCCAAGCACTCCTTGGATGTCCCTTTTAGTTGATTCACTCTTTTCCCACTTAGTGACACCCTTGGTCTTCAGAACCACTTCTAGCACAAAATCCTCTCCAAACTAAGCTCCTTTTATTTTGCCTCCTATTAAGTGAAAGGAGACACAGGCAGACATGTTTATAGCCACTTGGAGAAAATATGAAATAAAGTTTATTGGAGAAAAAATATGCAAGTAAAAAGTAGCCTAGTGCTGACCATCACACTGTCTTTATCTCCAAATAGAGAAATATACCAAGGTGAGATACATCTGGAATGGACATATCATTAAAAGGATCCTGGGTTGGGACTATTTTAATACTCTACATATTTATAAGGACACGTGACAACAGAACACCTGGAAGACTACTAACAACAGGACTTTCCTGGTGGAGGAGAAACTGGTCTTGTTTAAGACGTAGAGCCTCTGAGATGAGCAACTAGGATCTGTCAGTGCTATATGAGTTAACTCCCACCTGCTGAGACAGATTTTTACTAAGGTTATAAAAGGCAGAAGAAGTGAGCCTTAGGGATATCTATAATTTTTCCCATTAATATTCTACTTCTTCATCCTTTATTTTCTGTAGATTGAGGGAGTGAATGGGAAAAGGAGAATTGTCTCCATGTCTGTCTATGATTTTATTTTTAATCTTCTCTACCAACTTCTTTCATGAACTAATCTTTTTATTCTCTAGAGCCTAATTAAAATTTTTAAAAAACATGAACATCAATTGTTTTCTTTTAATTACATTTCAGAGGTAACAGTTCTCTTGAGATAATGCAAGAAAAGCCTCAAAAACCTGGAAACAAGGAAAGCATGAAGGTAAATATGTCAAGTTCTTATCTTGCTACTTCTATCCCACAAGGGTTTTTTTCTGATAATTAAACGAGATAAAGTATGTAAAGCATTTATCATAACACCTGTTTAGCAAAATAAAGGATTAATTTATTGAGCTACATTTAAGTTGCTATTAGTTTAAGTTAATCTTGTCATGAAACCTACATGCAGAAGGGAAAAGAAAAGACTGTAATAGCATGGTTAAAGCACATTTCAGGACAGCACTTTGATCAGGGCTACTTCTTCAAATTCAGTTACTTGAAGATGACTTACTGATATGAGCTTTATCTATTTTTTAAAAATTATTTATCCAATTTTATTTATTAATACTATTATTTTAATTTGCTATAGGGAACACATACTTACCAGAGAGAGAGAGAGAGAGGAAAGTGAGAAAGCAAGCCATCAAGTCCAGAACTTGAACCTCAGTCAACCAAGTAAAAGTCCAGTGCCTTAACCACCATGCCATCTGTTGAGCCCCAAGTGCTATCTATTAATTACCAACTAAACTGACTTTGTTCCCTCAGTCTCTACTATATTTATTGTCATTGAAATGTATGGAATGTATGGGACTAATATAGTAAAATTAATAAACCACTTAAAATTGTATTAGTACTAATTAAGAATGATAAGCAAAGTAAATGAAAAACTAACTAAAAACTAAATTACATTTTTACTTACTTTTTCTTGCATAGAAAGAGAATGGTCCATACCAGAAGCTGCATGGGGTGGGGTAGTTTGAAAAAAAAGTTAACATACATAAGAAAAATAAAAATAAAGAGAAGTTGAGAGCAGCAGTTAGCATAATGGCTATGTTGCTGAACTCCCATGCAGTCGACCATTGTTCGAATCTTGACCCTGGTGGCTTAAACTCACACTGGGTGCATGTGTGTGCATGCCCAAGATCCCAAGAGGAGAATGGAGGAGAAGGGATTGTGGCATGGCCATCCCCCCTGGGGGGTGATTTCCTGCTTTCTGTCTCTCTGTCTCTCTCTGTCTTTCTGGCGAGCACACGCACCCTATAGCAAAAATCTCTCAAAAAAAAAAAACTAACAAAAAAAAGAGAGAAGAAGTTATGGAATGGCATATCACAACAGAGTAAAAACATATAAACAATTTAATACACACCTCTTGAAAAAGCTATTAAAACTGCTATCAAATTGGTATAACATAGTGTTATATTAAATGTTGAAGAAGATGAATGTGTGTATATCCTTGACTTGATTATTTTAAAACCCCACAATGATATACATTGAATATATATGAACTAGAAATTACAATAAAAATACTCTAACAAATCTAAATTAGAAAAAAAAAACACCCCTCTAATAACAATCTACCTGTTATTTTTAGGATTATAAGTATGTTCATGATCTCTAAAAAGATCCTACATATTTATTAGAAACATTTAGCCCCATCTACAGGAAAAAGAAACCAAGGGTAGGAGAAAATAAATAAATGGTCTAAATGCCACTTAAATGTGAGTATGTTGAGACTCAATTCTGGTCTGCCGTACTGTCTAACTTAATCTTTCACTATTAGACTAAAACTATCTCCTTTTTATTTTTCCAAAACTAGTAACTTGATGGAACCAGCAGATAGTGTAATGGTTATGTCGCTGGACTCCCACTTACTCAAATGTGGTTCAAGTCCCGGACCCAGCAGCTTGAAACTCACTCTGGTTATGTATGAATGCATGCCCCAAATCCCAAGAGGACAGTGGAGGAGAAGGGGTTGCAGCATAGCCATCCCCACTGGAAGGTGATTTCTCATTTTCTGTTTGTCTGTCTCTGACTCTCCAGCAAGTGCATGCACCCTATAATAAAAATCTCTCTCAAACAAACAAAACAAAACAAAACAACAAACAAACCTAGTAACTTGAAAAAAAAATTCCATAGGCTATATGTTCAATCTACATGTTTTCTTTTTCTTTCTTTTTTTTTGGAGAGGTTTTTGCTATAGGGTGCATGTGCTTGCTAGACAGACAGAGAGACAGAAAGTGCGGTCAACTATGTGAGAGTCCAGCGACATAGCCATTATGCTAACTGCTGGTCCCAATCTACATATTTTTAAAGATTTATTGTGGAATTCCTTATTCTTATGGTTCTTTTAAAGGAGAAAATAATTGAGATAATAATGACATGAAACTATTGAAGGGTATATATTTTTAATTATTTCTCAGCTCTTTGGCAATAAACAAACTTTCTAATTTGAAGTAAATTTTAAGCAAGCACCAGGTTAACATAAAAATCCAAAATGATTCTCAATTCTTAAGGAAAATTAAGGTGCACCCTAATTATCTAACCTATTACTCAGTGGCAGCACAGAATGACAAAATTTGAATCAAATTTGTGCTAATTTCATGTGATTATTAGAACATCAATATTCTTGGCTGCTATTCTCCTTTTCCTTTTACTGACCTGGGTGTATTAGACAGCTTAGAATTTTCACACTGAGTAAATCTTATATTCATAATCTCCTTTTGGCTTTTAGCTAGTGAGCCACAGGATACCTGTGAGATTACCAGTCAATCACATGTGTTTGACAATGAGATTATGTTAATTGTTTCTCATCACATAAGACAAAATACTGTCACTTCAGTATTGTGTACTAAATAGAGAGAAGTAACTATCTGGTCACATGATCTACATATACTGATTTTTGGAGGGAGAAACGCTTATTTCAGTCAAATTGATATATATTACACAAGCATTAAACTATCTACACTATCTCTGTTTCAATAAGTTTCTATCCTGAGTCCTTAAGTTCAAGCTTCAAAGACAGTCCTTTGACACAGTATAATAAATCACTATAATAAATCTAATAGATAAACTGAATAATTACTCATACATCATCCACAGATACACATATGTGCATTTGATTTACTATATTCCCAAATCTTAAATTCTGTCATTTCATCATCATTGTATCATTAACTAAAAACACATTCACAATATACAAATTATAGGGCAGATTATTGTTTGTTTAGTTTTTGTTTAATGTAAGAAAAAGTAATTTCTTCCAAGGGTGGTACAGCCCCTTTTAAAGTACTACAAATTGAGACCCAGCCTAGTTGGTGCAGTCATAGCATACTAGATTACAGTTCTGGAAATCACATCGTTGAAGGCAGATTCAAATCTCTGGGTCAGCTTAAAACTATTCTTAACTTCCATGTAGGCACCCAATATTCTGTCAAGCTGGAGGAACAGGGAAAGACAATTGTGGCATAATGAGACCATCTCATTTTCTATAATTAAACCAGGAATAGTATAAAAGATGATGTCTTCTATTTCCTTAAAAAAATAAAATAATTCTACAAATGGAATGTGACTCAATTCTGTCACTTCCTATATCTACAGAGGTCCCTTTTAATGCTTCTAACTATTTCTAGATGAGAGTGTTAAGAATGCACACTCAAAAACCCCTATTCCTTCATTAGTAAAATAAAGATAATAAATATGAGCTATATAGCAGGGAACATGGAGCTGATATATAAACACTGGGCCAACCAAAATACTAGGGATTGACTGTAATTATAAGATTAACTTCATGGGTGTTCATAGCTGGGGACATGTAAAGTTGATTTATTAGAAATGGTGGTTTCTGTTCTATCAATTTTAAAGGAACGTATAATTAGGCACATTTACATGGTTTATTATTATAAAATCTATGTTTAGTTTTTTCTTAAAAACATTGAGCTCTATAACTTATGGAGTTCAAGTCAATAACTTTCAGAGTTGGATAAAATATCTCATTATCTCAACATAATGACTGCTATACACTGAAAATGAATATGCCAAGCTATTTAACACATGGCTATACACTATATCTGAGCCACTATATTCAACTCTGAATTATATAATGTGTGGGAAATTCCGGGCACATTGTGAGGCCATGACAACATGTTAAAGAAGATGGTTATGTGCGCAATGGCCAATAGGATCTATTTTAGAATCCTTCTGAACACTAACATTGTCCTTTTATGCAGATTTTATATTTCTATATGAAGAAATATAAATGTACACCCCAAATTCTCACTTGTAT
This sequence comes from Tupaia belangeri chinensis, assembly GCF_000334495.1. Lineage (NCBI taxonomy): Eukaryota > Metazoa > Chordata > Mammalia > Scandentia > Tupaiidae > Tupaia > Tupaia belangeri. The sequence goes on along the minus strand of NW_006159742.1, from coordinate 2,720,113 downwards.
GTGATTTGAAGCTTTGTTCATAGATTAGTCCTTGCTCTTGAAATATTCTGTATTCACTGTTGCACTAAAAGTTACATTGCTGTTGTATTAATGTTAGTGTTAGTGTCCTGCAATAGTGCTCCTCATTCTCTAAATTAAGGGTCATAAAACAAAACAAACAAGAAAAAAGTTACATAAGAAATAAACAATAGATAGACGTGAACCAATTTGTAAATGTGAAGATACTCTGTTCTGGAACAAGTACTTCAGCAAAGGTGATACTAGAATTAAATTTTTTAATTCTAATGGACCTTCTAATGAAGTTTCTGAAGAATCCTTAATTCATCCTTCCCAAATCACATTTAATTGCTGAAATTCTATAGTGGTGTTAGAACGGTATGATAATAAGTAGATAAAAATGTAGATATAAATCTTTGAGAAGGCTAAGCCTGGAAGAAAAAGTTTATATTTCTTTTTATTGATATTTTTCTATAGGATGTGTCTGCTTGCCATAGAGAGTGAGCAAGTGAGTGAGTGTGTGAAAGAGATAGTGAGAAATCACTCCCATGAGAGATAGCCATACCACAATTCCTTCTCTTCCCTTCTCTCAGGATATTTGACATGCACATGCAGGTGCCTTGCACGTTTTCAAGCTACTGAATCTGGAACTCTCAATCCACCATGAGACATTCAGCCACCTTAACCATCATGCCATGGACTGGCCCTGTATTTCTAATAACACAATGCTAATTCACTTAGCATCCCATTGTCCTAGGGTATCTCATAATTAGGGGACTCAATTAAAAGGTACTGAGCTTGGAAAAGGAGGAATCAAGCTTTTCAATGAAGTCATGCACTGAAATTGTTGAGAGTAAATTCGGCCTGGATCCACTGGGAGACTAAAACCAACTGAACAGAAAGTCAGGAGGAAGGATTTTTCAGGACCCTGGACAGCGTCAAAACAGACTTGTCAAAGAACCACTGAAAATTTTGGGCCTTTTCTTTTTTCTTTGAACTTTTAAAATATATTTTAGAGTCACATGAAGTATTTAAGATTATTAAAATGAAAGTGAAAACTCACCATATTTCATAAATCCAAATGACACTTTTTTTTGCATTTACCATTTCTTTTTTTTAATTTAAATATGGTTGTTTTATTAGCATGAAATTTAAACACTCTCAAAATCCTTAATAGGTTTAATTTCTAAAATTCATTAGCAGATTTAGAATTAAATGCGTTTTCTTATTTTTATTTTTAAAATTTGAATATATTTTTGAATTTAATTTTCTTTTATACATTCAATCATGTTATTTAGCTGAATATTCCAACATGTGAACATTTCTCCCTAGTCCAGTTGATAAAACTATAAAATTATCTTCAACAGATAATACCACATTTTTTTGTCCCATTAATGCTTTGTATCTCTATTTTTTTCTAAATGTTCTTCCTCAGACTCTACTCTTTGATACATACTATATCTGGTATTCACATCCATTTACTGTGTTTCTATATCCTTTAGTCAATTTAGTCAATCAGTTTCAGTTATAGAGTGCGGACACTCAGTGTATATTAAGTGGGGGCATACAATGTCTCTCCTTCATAGCCTGGCTTGCTTCACTCAGCAGTAAATTTTCCATATTCTTTCACTTTCTGTCAAAAGCCAGGATTTTTTATTTTTTAATTTTTGGCTGAATAGTATTCCATAGAGTATATGTGCCACCGCTTTTCAGACCACTCATCGGTTTGTGGGCATTTGGGTTGCCAGGACTGCTCTTAGCTCTAAAGCAGACCCCAATTCCATCTCCAGACTCCTGGCCTTAGGGACACTGAGGCATAGTCCCCTACCCCAGGTCCAGCCGTGGCACCACCCTCTATCTCTGTCAGCCAGGACTGCCCCCAGCTCTACAGCAGACCTCCATCTCCTGTCATTTGGACCTTTTCAAAGCTGGTTGAGAAACATGAGTTATGAAACTACAACTAAACAGTTCTTACTAGAAATGTTGCTTGTGTTACCAAGACTTTATTTTGAAACACACAGAAGTGCAGAATATTAAGTAGAGTCTCAAAAGGAGAGGATTTAAAGGCTCTTTAGAAATTGTTGAGAGTAAATTCGGAACAGGTTCCCTGTGCCAGCAGGTGGTGTAGTGGTTAAGGCATTTGACTCCTACATGGCCAACAGCAATTCAAGTCCCAGACCAGGTGGCTGGAAACTTAGGCACATGTGTGTGTGTGCCCAAAATCCTGGGAGGGGAATGGAGCAGAAGAGATTATGGACATCTTCTCAGGGGATAATTTCTCACTTTCTCTGTGTCTCTGGCAAGTGCATCCACCCTATAGCAAAAATCTCTCTCTAAAATAAAAAAAGAAGTGAATAGGTCTCTAAATCTATATGCAGGCCAACAAAATAGATTCTAGCTCTAGATCTGTTACCAGATAACTAACACTCTTAGATGAACACTCTGGGCTACGTTCCTTTTCTGTGAAATTTGGAGTTTCTTCATTGCTTTAAAATGCCATAATTTAATATCAGGTCTAAGTATTGCATGGATATAAGAAAGTGGTAAGTCCTTCTTGCAGATATGAGAAATAACTCTTCAGATTTCATGTCTATTCTCTCTCATCAGCACTATTGAAGATCTCTATTGGAGTATTCCTATAGTTTCTTGAAATGGAAGCACCTTTTCATAGCTATAGAATTATGTAAAGAAAATTCCAGATGGTAAAAGATACAATTACATAGAACTGACCACTAGAAAGTAGTCTCATAATCAAGGGAACAATTAATAACACTAAAGTTCTGACTCATGATAACAAGATCAAATTTTTCTTCTTAAGTAAAAATAATAGGCTAAAATAAAGGCTATGCTAATTCTAAATCTGTGCTATAGAAGCATTGTATATTTTCCTTTATATTATACATATTCATTCATTCATTTATATCATCATTTAACAAATAATTATTTAGTACCTACAGTATATCTGGAATGATGTTAGGTGATAGAAAAAATAAACTAAGACCCTCTGGATTACTGAGGCTTGTGTTCCAGTAGGAAGCGGGGGAGACAAATATAGTATATTAGAAAGTGCTACATATTACAGAGGAAAGTAACACAGGGAAGGAGAACTGAGAGTGGATTCCAAGGGTGAATGCCTTCTTGTACACAGAACCCCCCAGTGTTGGAATTGTGGGGGATAAAGATGATGTAGGAATCTTTGGCATCTTGAGTTAACTGACTTAACCAAGAGTAAACAACACAATCACAGTTGGTGTGGATGATCCAAAAGTTGTGCAATCCGGTAAAACTGACTGCTGGGGTGAGAGAGCAGGACTGAGGGCACTGCAAAACAGAATAAGACTCTGAGCCTTTTTTTTCCTTGTCAAAGTAGATGTAGAGACTCAGAGAGGGACAATCCCTTATATAAGGGTAAAATTTTTTTTTTTTTTTTTAATTTTTATTTTTATTATCATTATAATCTTCTTTATATTACATTGGATTACATATAACTTTACATTGTATTACATTGTTTTTTCAAAAGGGAATGCCATGCATGTCAGTCAGTACAGAGACATTAATCTCCCCACTTCAACATTCAATATCTTTTCTGTTTTCCCCAATCATTATTTTTATTATTCTAATTATTTTTATAAAACAGTCAATTGTTATTTCTCGTTTTGCTTGTAAAAATACTTTGCCCATCATGAAATACTTCTCAGACCAATCCAGTTGAGAATACTATACATGTCATCATCAACAGTTAATAACCCCTATCTGTTTCTCACTAACGTCCTGTCTCTCTATTGTTCACTTGCTATCTTTCTCTATCCTCTTCTCTTCACTTACCCCATTCCACACTGTCCTATTCTCATTAAGTACCTTCACTGTGTTTATGTCCTCCGAATTTTTGCTCTCTATTATAGAGTGCGGATAGTCGGTATATATTGAGTGGATACATACAATATCTTTCTTTCATAGCCTGGCTTACTTCACTCAGCAATAGATCCTCCGTATCTGACCATTTTCTATCAAATTCCAGGGTCTTGTTATTTTTTATGGCTGAGTAGTATTCCATAGAGTATATATACCACACTTTTCCAATCCATTCATCAGTTTGTGGACATTTTATATCTTTATCCATAAAGTGAGTTTCTTGTAGGCAACAGATAGAGGGTTTCTGTTTTCTTATCCATTCAGCTAGTCTATGTCTCTTAACTGGGGAATTTAATCCATTGACATTCAATGTAATTATCGATATTTCCATACCTGATCCTATCATTAAGTGAGCCATTTTCTTAGTTGTTTTTTGTTCTCGTATAACTGTCTCTGATTTTTTAGTTTTCCTGGTATAGTACTCCCTTCAAAACCTCTTGAAGAGCTGGTCTGGTGTTGGTAAATTCCTTCAAATTTTGTTTATTTGAGAATGTTTTTATCTTTTTTTTATAAGGGTAAAATTTTAACCAAATACCATACTTAGGCGAATAGAAAGCAGGTTTAAAATGTCCTGCCTAAAATTATATAAATCATTTCCTATATGAGGAGAAAGAGGAGGGAGCTTTAGAAATGCTAACTCTTAAGAGGCTGGCAGGAGGATAATGATTCTAAAATCTTCCACTTTGAAAAATGTATGTAGTTTGGATTTAAATCAGAAATGATGCAAGAATGTAATGGGCATACTTTAAGGTATTAGAGAAATAAACTCAAAGAAATGCAAGTTTACTCAGCATGCAAAATTTTATTTATAAAATAGAGTGAATTTGAGTATCTGTTAGGATATTTACCAAGGCCTAACAAATATCAATAAGGGAATATGAAATATACATATAAAAGAGCAAATGAAAATTCATATCTCAAATCCACATGTCCTTTCTATTCTTAGAGGAACAAAAGCACATTAAGCAGGGTTCCCACTTTTCCACAGCACTATTTACTAACACTACAAGGGTTTGGACTAATTTCTTATAAGCTGAAAGAGGGAATCATGGGATCCCGATTTAATATTTATGCTGATTTGCAGCTACCATTGAGAGCAGTTTTGAAGGTTTTTAGAAGGATCAGAGTGACAATATGCAATTTCTTGATTAAAAACAAGTGGGTAAATATTTTTCAAATCTCCTACTTCAGTGTTGACATCATTAAAAAAAAAAAAAAGAAAGAAAAAGAAAACATTTTGGAGCACTCCAAGAAATAAACCAACCAAATAAACCAAGTAATAAAATTTCTGAAAAGCCTATACTCAAATAAATAAGAAAACAGCAAACTAGACAAGCAAACAAAATCAAACGAACAATATGCACACACACAAGAAAAGTCAGTCCTTTTCTTCTATGCTGAGATATTTTATACCCCGTGCACAGTACTCTTCCAAGTTCTAATTAATGCATTGGTTTTTTACAAAAATTCAATTTTATGATATAATTTGGTACAAATTAAAGACATGGAAATTTTAAAAGTTAAAGGAGTATACTAATATATGCTTCAAATTTTCCATGATAATATTGGCTTTTATTCTACCTCTCTACCCCACATGTCATGAAGTTGTTTTTAAAATGATAAATTACAGCTCCATAGAAAATATGTTACATTTTCACACAGAGATCATTCCACTAATGTGATTCAGTCAAAAGATATTTCATCTGTTATAGTCAGAAAAGAAATGACAGATTGCTAAAGAAGGATGAACTTTTGATTAATAGAAATGCACACATGACTACCGAAAAGTGATTTGTTCAGACATCTAAATAAAACTAACAGCAAAAATATTAAAATTATGAGAAAAGTCAAGTTTCAAGAATTAGTCTGAACTCAACATTCAATATGTCAGTTGTAATTTATATTTCTTACTACTATTTTAAAACTTTAATTATTGAGACAGTTTAAAAAGTAATGATAAAGGCACCAGTAGGTGGTGTGGTAGTTAAATCCCTGAACTCCTACATGGCCAATCACGGTTCAAGTCCCAGACCTGGTGGCTTGAAGTTTATGCTGGGTATATGTGCACATGTGCCAAAATTCCCAGAGGAGAATATAAGATAAGGCATTGTGGTGTGGCCATCCACCCAGAGAGTGATTTCTCACTTTTTCTATCACTGTTTCCCTATATCTCTCTGGAGAGTATACACATTCTATGGCAAAAAACATACAAATAAATGATAAAAGTAAAATAAGTATTAAATATCCACTCTTTCTCATAATTATCTTCTTTCTAAATTTTACATAAATTATTGTTTTGCTTGTTTTTATAATTTTATGATATTTGTTAGTGCTCTTCAACAATACATCATTTAGTTTTTCCTGAGTTTTAAAGATGAATATAGTATAATAGAACTTGGCATTGTGCATATGTATTTTGGGTACCATTATTTCAATCAACATTATGTTTTAGAGATCTAACCATGTCATTGCATACATTCATTCATTTTCATTATTGTATAGCATTCAACTGAGTGAATTCTATTACAATTTATTGTTATCTCTATTATACATGGACATTTGTGCTGTTCAAAGCTTTGATTATTTTCCATTCATTTATAGTGATGAGGTAAACATGTGTACATTTCTTGGTATCATGTCCAAGAGTTCCTCTAGCATTTCATCTATTAGTGCAATATCAGAGTATGGCGTGTGCATATTTAACTTTATTGAATAACACCAATTTGTTTTCCACAGTGCTCCTACCAAACTAATACTACTGAGAGTATGCATCTTTCACTTTCTTCACATTCTCACTAACACTTAATAATGAAAAAAAAGTTTTAAATTTTGAAAATCTAGTGAGATGAAATCATGTCATTTTATTGTTTTTAAAGGTTTTTGTCATAGGGCACATGTACTGGCTGGAGAGAGAGGGAGAGAGAGAGAGAGAGATAGTATGAGGGAAAATGAGAAATCACTCCCCCAGGGAGATGTTCATGCTGCAATCCCTTCTCCTTCACTCTCCTCCTGGGATCTTAGGCATGCACATATACCTAGTTGGCATGTTTTTCAGGACACTATGTCCACTGTAGCTGGGGTCGGCTATGTGGGAGTCCAGCACTTTAACCACCACGCTATCGGCTGGCCCCTGTCATTTTATTATTAATTAGCACTATTAATCCTAATGAATCTAAGCAGCAATTTTTTTTTTACTAGACTTGTGCTTCTTTTCCTTTTTTCTTTTTTTAGAGAGGATTTGCAAGCTATAGGATACATGCGCTTGTCAGAGAGAGAGACAGAAAATGAGAGTACCCCCTGAGGGGATGGCCACACCACAATCCCTTCTCCATTCTCCTTGTGGGATTTTGGACATTCATGTACATATGCCCAGGTTGAATTTCAAGCCATTGAGTACAGGACTTGAATTGTGGTCAATTATGTGTAAGTCCAGTGACATAAACATCCCACCATCTGCTGGAGATTTTTGTTTCTTTAGTGAATTGCCTATTCAAACCTCTTGTCAAATTTTTGTGGACATATGCCTTATTTCTGATTTATAATAGAAGTACTTTATATATTTGGGGCACAGTGGTTTATTATAAGCATTACAAGTATCTTCTTCCATTTTGGGTCTTTTTTTGTATTTTTAATTATAGTATATTTTGCTAAGCAGGTGTTCTTAGCATTTTTAAAGCATGCTTTAAGTGTTCATTTTGTATTAAAATGAACGTGTGATAAAGAAAACAAAAAGATCTCTTGTATCCTTCAACCAGTTTCCCCAATGGAAACAGCCTAAAAAACTGTGGTTCAATAACATAACCAGTATGTTGACATTGCTATGGTGAAAATACAAACCATTTCCAACTACATTCCCACTAACAGTGTACAATGGTTCAGATTTGTACACATCATCAACATTTACCTTTTGACTTGAAAGTAGTCATGCTAACAGATGTAAAGTAGTATTTAATTGTGATTTTTATTTGCATTTCCCTGATGATTACTCATGTTGAGCATCTTTTCATATACTTGATAGCCATTTGTACATGTTTGAAGAATGTCTTTTCATTTTTTTTTGCTATAGGGCACATACACTTGCCAGAAAGACAGAGAGAGAGACAGAGAGATAGAAAGTGAGAAATCACCCCCAGAGGAAATGGCCATGCCACAATCCCTTCTCCTTCTCTTCCATTCTCCTCTCGGGATCTTGAGCACACATGCACATGCATCCAGCGTGAGTTATAAGCCGCCGGGTCCGGGACTCGAACCGTGGTCAACTACATGGGAGTCCAGTGACATAGCTATTGCACTAACTGCTGGCCCCTGAAGAATGTCTTTTTCATCCTTTGCCCATTTTAAAATCAAATTGCATGTGTTCAATTTCATTCTTTTAAATGTGGATACTCACTTTCCCAATAATATTTTTTGAGGAGACTGTCTTTTCCCCATTGTGTTATGTTTGGCATTCTTGCCAAAGATCCTTTGACCATATATACATGGGATTTATTTCTAGGCTCTCTATTTTGTTCTTTTTGTCTATGTAACTATCTTAAGGCCAGTACCATATTATTTTATTTACTTTGACTCTGTAATACGGTTTGAAATCAGAAAGTATGACGCCTACTAATGCCTACAGCTTTGCTCTTTTTTTTTCTCAATATTAGTTTAGCTATTACACTCCTGTAGTTACATATTAATTTAGTATTATTCTATTTTTGTAAAAAATGCCATTGGGATTTTGATGGGGATAACACTGTATATGTAGATCACTTTGGCAATCTCAACATTTTAATAAGATTAAACCAATATTATTGAGCACTCCAACCTATGAGCACTGAATATTTTTCCATTTTCTTGTGTCTTTAGTTTCTTTCATCAATGTCTTATGGTTTTTCAATGCACAACTCTTTCACTTCCTTCTTAAGTATTTTTATCCTTTAGTTTATTTCTAAGTGTTTTATTCTTTTTGGTGCTATTATAAATGACAATGTTTTTGAATTTCCTTTTCAGATAATTGTTGCTATTGTAGGATATAGAGCCAAAATTGGTTTTTGTATGTTGATTTGGTTTCTTGCAAATTTACTGAGTTTATTTAATAATTCCAATAGTATTGTGAAGTCTAAATAGAAGTATTCTAAATAGAATATGCCATCTACAAATGGATAATTTTACTTCTCTTTAGGTTTGGATGCCTAGCCTTTCATTTTCTTATATAATTGCTCTTAGCTAAGACTATATGACCATATTGAATAAGAGTCGCAAGAGTGCATATCCTTGTTTTTTTTTCCTAATCTTAAAGTAAAAGCGTTCATGTTTTCACCATTGAGAAGCTAACTATAAGCCTTTCATATATGACTTTGATTATGCTTATCTCAATTTTTTATACCTTGTTCATTATATATTATTTTTTCTTGGAGAGGTTTTCGCTATAGGGTGCATGAGCTCGCCAGACAGAGGAAGACAGAGAGACAGAGAGCGAAAAATCACCCCCCAGGGGGGATGGCCATGCTGCAATCCCTTCTCCTCTGTTCTCCTCTTGGGATCTTGGGCATGCACGCACGCACACGTGCCCAGCGTGAGTTTTAAGCCACCGGGTCCAGGACGCGAACTGCAGTCGACTACGTGGGAGTCCAGTGACATAGCCATTATGCTAACTGCTGGTCCCTTCATTACATGTTTTTATGATTAGAAAATGTTGAATTTTGTCAAAGTGTTGAATTTTCTGCCTCTAGTAAGATGATAACAATATTTATGCTATTCTGTTAATGTGATATATTACATGTATTTATTTGTGTTTTTAAAAGATTTTTATATCCCAAGGATAAATTTTCTTGAATGTATGTATGATTCTTTTGATGTACATTTGAACTAAGATTGCTAGCATTTTGTGGAGGGTTTTCACGTTGATGTTCTTTGAGGATATTGGCCTACTATTTTATCTTCGTTTAGCCTTGGTATCTTGGTAATGTAAGTCTTACAAAACATGCTTAAAATATAATCTCCTGTTCAGTTTTCTGGAAGAATTTGAAAAGAACTGGCAAAAAATTCTTTAAATGTCTGGTAGAAATAAAGAAAGAAGCCATCTGAAATAGGATTTTTCTTCATTGAATGATTTTTTGATTATTGATTCAATCTTATAATTTATTATTGATCTCAAAGCTTTTGGTTTTCATGATTTATTTTTAGTTCATCATATGTATCTAGGAATTTATCTTTGTCTTCCAGGTTACTTAATTTATTAGTATAAAATTGTTCATAGTAGTCTCTTATGATCTTTTTTATTTCTCTGACATTTGGTATAATGTATCTTCCATAATTTGTGCATTTATGCATATGAGTCTTCTCTGTTTTCTTAGTATATCTAACGTTTGTCAATTTTATTTTTTTCAGAAACCACTAGCAGTTTTAAGTTTTTCTTTGCTTTCCTTTCCTTTTAAAAATTTTCTGGAGGGTATTTGTGCTCATCAGGGACAGAGAAAGGGAGAGAGAGAAAAGGAAAAAGAAAGAGAGAAAGTATCCAACATGGGAAATGTTTATGCTGCAATCCTTTCTCCTCCATTGCTCTTTCCTTTTAGAATTTGGTCACACATACATCTGCACCTGGCACATATCTCGAGCTGCTGGGTCTAGTACTTGAACCATACATTTGGCCATGTGGGATGTAGCCATGTTAACTGCCACACCACCAGGTGGCCCTTTGATAACTTTTCCTAATGTTTTTCGAAGCTCTGTTTCATTTATTTATGCTCTAATATTTATTTCCATCATCTTTATTTTACGCTTTCTTTTTCTTTTTCTAGTTCTATGAGGTATAAAGATGTTTATTTTAGATTTACTTCTTTTACAATGTAGTCATTTATCCGTATAAATCTCCCTGTAACTATTGCTTTCACTGCATCATTTAAGTTTTGGTACATTGTGGTTTTATTTTTGTCTCAAAATCTTTTCTGATTTTTTGAAAATTTCTTCCTTGGTCGATTGGTTGTTCAGAAATGTATTGTTTAGGATCCACATAGTATAGTGAGTAAGTGCTATGGGAAGGGAGCTGAACCCTATGTAGCTCATGGGGCTCGACTTCTGGTTCAGAATGCTGTATTTCCCTAGGATCATGATGGGATGAAGAATTGAAGGAAAAAGAATTGCAGTGTGATAAGGACCTATTGGAGGCTCTTTCTCTCTCTCTTCATATGCTATGTCATGAGTAATGAAAATAAAAATCTCAGGGTGTACATTTGGGGAGCAGGTTTTTATTTTTGTTTGTAATGTAACACAGTTTTGAAGTGTAAAAGAACTGAGACTCAGTCACAATAATTTTCGGTTAAGATTCTGCTATGTGCACTGCTTTGAATGTGGTAAAATTACATTAAAAAAATAATTCACTAGAGGGTGCACGCACTTGCCAGAGAGCAACAGAGAGAGAAAAAGAGAAGGAAAATGAGAAAGTAGCCCAATGAGAATAGTCACACCTCAATTCCTTCTCTTCCATTTTCCTGTCAGTAGTTTGGGTACATACACATAAGCAGATGGGCCTGGCCTGCTTTTCATGCTGTGATGTGCAGGGCTCAGTCAGCTATGTGGGATCCAGCTGCCCCCACAACTATACTACCAGCTGGCCCTATAAAATTACATTACAATAGTAAGTTAGAAATAAATATGAATTAATGGATCCAGTGAATTGCATTAGAGATATTAACATAGAGAGACAAAAACCTATAAAGTGCCCATCAAAGGGATATAAAACAGAGCCCTCTTACAGATGTGTACTTGGGAAATGAACCATGCACCATACAAGTAAGCATCTGAAGTAGTAATATAAACTGGGTTCAATTTAATTGATTATACTGATTTCACTGTGACAAACATAGCAATGGCTTCTCATTAAAATTTACAAAAAACCTACAAAGGTTACAAACGGTTCATAGCTGTAATGTTCCTTCATTATCAATTTCTCCACCTTCTCCTACTTCTTTTATATTTTAAGCCATATTCATTTAGCATGCAGCCAAAAGAAACAGTAGGGCTCTCTTGAACCTGCCACCAATGATTTATTAAGCTCATTTTCTATTCATTTGTTTATAGATCAAACACAAAAAGAAAGGCTCAACAATATTGAGCATATTTAATAGAAAGCACACACACCAAGTATTTAAACTTTGCATTGTGCTAGGTTAGACATTTTAGAAGAAAGACAATAATTACACATAGGCAATTGCTTTGATGTAGCCTCTCAAATCAATACAGCTACTTAGTACAAGGTAGGCATTTATATATGTTTAGCATTGGCACTCTGTCCAGAGTATGACATTTCAGGTAAATGTGCTTTATTGCAGACATGAGAAAACAGATAAATGAACTTCTTATTGACAGCCTCTTTCTCACTTGCTAGCCTTTATAAATGGGATGTCATTAATCTCTCATTCGCTACAACAGCAGTCTCCAAATTGGTTGACTGTGCACTCCATTAGTAAAAAGTTTTTATCATAGCTACTCTTTTTTGTTTTGTTCATTTGTAAATAACAAAATGTCCTTCTCTTAAGACATTATAAAACTTTTTTTTTCTAAATGTAGAAATTTTAAATGAACAGAATGATAAACTTTTCCGGGGTGCATTAAAAAGTTTTAGTATTTACTTCTTTTGCTTTCTGGATCCTCTTGTTCACTTCCTAAGGTGTGCACACGTCACTTTGGAGGCCATCATTCGAGAAAACCTGTGTGGCTTTGCGAAATATAGCTAGCAATGAAATAGAATAAGTACCTACTAAATGTAGCTTTTAATATAATAAGTGCTTTTCTGATACTTCGAGAAGAATCATGGGGTTTTTAACCTTTATTACTTAATAAAAATTTTACTTTATATAAATTATATGTAAAATATAAATAATATAATTTAATATTAAATTATCATAGTTTATATAAATTATTTTTGTAAACATAAATAATGTACTTTAATATTATTTACACATAATACAACATAATACACATAATGTATTGCCTAGTTATCAAAACAAATATCCTGCCAAGAGCGGACATTCTAAAGGATAAAGATTAACTTTAGGTTTAGCATAATAATAGTATAATGACATATTCTTATTTTTTATTATCCCAATATTTAAAACAATAAAATGATTTATTAATTTATTTAAAAATAAGGATAAGACATATTATCAATCTGAACTCTGATTCTGACATAGTCAACATTTCCAGATACAGAAAGATAAATACTGCATGATCTCACTTATATATGGAATCCAACAAAACTGAACTTGTAGATGGAGAATGATGGTTACAAGAGCCTGGCAGGCAGGACGAAGGGTACAAAGTTTTCATTAGAAAAGAGGAAAACATTTTTGAGATTTATTGCACACCAAGGTGACCATAGTTAATAACAATGTATTGTATATTTCAAAGTGACTTAAGGGAGCAAATTTCAAATGGCACACCACAAAAATAAAAACAAAAAGCAAAAACTGAGACTAAATGAGGTGATAAATATGTTAGTAACTAGAGTGGTTTAATTAATTATTCCACATTATATATATGTGTGTATATATATATATATATATAGATATATATAAACATCACATGGTAAACCATAAATATATACAAATACAATTTATTAGTTAAAATAATGTTAATAATTTTTAAATATTCATGGGTCTGAAATACATATTTATGTTTTGCCATTGAGGTAGTTTTACTGTTGTTTTCAGTGGTCATAGTTTGTCCCAGTATGTAAAAGTATTAAATGGGGAGTAGTGACTAGATTTATTTATTTCTATTAAGCAACGTTAACAAAAAGTTGAATTATTAAAGTATGCCTGTTAGAAATGAGTTTAAAACTTCCAGTTACCAAAATTTATATTACTAAAAAAAGGGCTGTCAGAGGGCTACTGCATTTGCGCTCAGATCTCCCGTAACTTTTCATCCTTAAGACATAGGGGGAGGATGATATTAATTTAGAATATTCCCTCATTTAATACTCACTGTCCTGTGTAAGGGTTTCACTTTAATAGTGCTGCTTTTTCATGAAAAAAAAGAGATCAATGACTCTGCACGGGTCATATATCTTCTTAGAGAGTCCGAGATCTATCTATCTTGTGAGTCTTTGATAGACTATAACAAGGTTTATATGATTACTATAAACTTAAAAAAATACAGTTTAACCAGGCAAAGAGAGACATACTACCGAAAGAGAAATATTGATTTAAAGTTACATTTTGACACCTACAATGCAAAGCTAACTGAAAAAGGGAATGGGCATATTGTACTTTATGACAATATATCACTATATTTACACAATTTAATTAACGTACCATTGTATGTTCTTTTCATGCAAGAGTATTTTTAGGCACCTGCATAGGCAAATTGCATTTGGATTGCATTGGACACAAATTTGAGAGCGAATCTTGTATTTCTAGAGGTAATGTGCAAGACAAAGACATAATAATTTTATAATGAAAACAAAACTGGATTATGAAATAAGGTACTTTATTACATTTTTTAAAAGAATTATTTAATATAATTTTATTTATTATTATTTTTCATTTTGACCAGAGAGAGAAGGGGAAAGTGAAAAAGCAAGCTGCCAGGTCTGGGATTCAAACTGCAGTGGGCCATGTGGGAATAAGGAGCCTCAACCACCATGCCACCTGCCACCCAACTTTAAAAAGTTGCTTAGAACCCTGTAATGTTCAAAATTAAAAGTTAGGGGATGTATCAACTTACTACAACCTCATTTTGCCTTTATCTTTTTTTTTTTTTTTTTGGAGAGGTTTTTGCTACAGGGTGTGTACGCTCACCAGAGAGACAGACAGAAAGGGAGAAATCACCCACCTTCCCCTAGGGGGGATGGCCACACCACAATACCTTCTCCTCCATTCTCCTCTCAGGATCTTGGGCATGCACACTCATGGCCCCGACATGAGTTTAAGCCACCTGGTCCGGGACTCAAACTGCGGTCGACTACATGGGAGTCCATTGACATAGCCATTATTCCAACTGCTGATCTCTTCTTTTGCTTTTATCTATGAGAAAACTGAAAGCAAAGTGGTAAAATGCTTTATTCAAGGTTGTACAGTGAGTTTGTGCAGAACTAATAAACCATTACATCCTGTTTATTTAAAATAGTCTTTGCATCGCTCCACCTATAGCTTGTTTCTTGGATTACTAAAAGATACCATATTATGATTTATATGTAAATGTATTTTTTAAATGAAAAATAATTCTACCTTGGGAAACAAGCTGATTTCTAGAAAAAACTTATTTTAACTATAAAATAATGCCATTTTTTTCATTATTCTATTTTGAAATCATTCCAAAATGTTTTGATGAATAGAAATATATATATATGCACAAATATACAGACACTCAAAGATATATAACATTCATAAAATGACATTGATTTGTATTATTTTCTTTATATATATTTAATAATTAGTTTTTATTCTTTTACACACAGTAATTACGAAATAAAAAATTACGAGCCTATGACACATTGAAACAGAAAATTATAGGACAATGTAAATAATGTAATTTGAGGCTTTTGCCATAAAGAAAAGGAAGAAAGTTGATAAAATTGTAGATCCTGATCAGAAGCTATTTAGAGAGGTCTTCACTATACTATAAGTGTTTTATATATATATATGTGTGTGTGTGTGTGTGTGTGTATAATTTTATAGCTATGATTGTAGATACTCCTGATCAGAAGCTATTTAGAGAGGTGAACTATACTATAAGTGTTTTATATATATATATGTGTGTGTGTGTGTGTGTGTGTATAATTTTATAGCTATGCTTCATGATCTTTAATGCCAAAAATGAAGCAAAAAAGAAGACATCTACAGCATATTTATATGTCTCTTACATGCATAGCAGTTTTGAAGTAAAATGAATATTACAGTTCTGCAGTTTGTTTCACTGTGATGTTCAGTTTGATATAATTCTATTTTAATGTCTACTTTGATTCCTTTTTTATTTCCCAGTGAGTTTCATGGCTTCTCTGTGGAAATGTCCTATATTTTATTATTGTCTTGCCTTTGAAATTTTTTTTCAAATTATTTAAACTGGAAATTATGAGCAGAAAATAATAAGATAAAGAACGTTCTATACCTATATTGTATGTCACCATGATTGCATCAGAGAAAAATAATTGATATAGAAACTTACATTGTTCAGGCAGAAACATCTTAATCTAAAGGTACATTTTCCAACAAGTGTACGAAAAACTCAAATTAACCTTTACAGTTTTGCATTCTAAAATTGTACAAAGGTTAAACAACTATATTTAGGTAGCATTATCACAGAAGTGGTACATCCCACCGCCCCCTCATGGAAAATGAGCATAACAGAGAAACATTATAAGGAAAGGAAGAGAGTGGCAAGTTCCTTCCAGTGACGTTGGTGGCAGAGGTTCTCCTCAATCCATTTTGCATGGTCTCTCAACATTTAATGTGCAGAACATTCACATTTGCTGGCCTGGTGCTTTTCAATTACATCCCTTAGCTCAGCCTGATACTTAACGTGACACAAGGTGACAGGCAGAGTAAGATGGAAAAGACTCATATTCCCTCTATGCCTCATGCCCATCCCCCCTTCTGACACTATTTTATACCCAGGAGATCATAATTTGTGTAGTGTATTGCCTTGGAGTTTTCTAAAAAATGTCTCAGTGTCTAAATTATTCTTAACCAAGAAAGATTATATATATGTATATATGCATATCCCTTTCTTCTGAGTGACTAGCAGTTCTTTAGTCATTTTATCTATAATTTCCACAGAATATGATCAGTACCAAGAAATGGCGTATTACCAAGTGGTTAGAATATTGCTTATAACCTCATCTTCAAAAGCAATACCATGAAGGCAGAGGGTCCATATATTCAGCAAGAGATTAAATGAGTTATATATGGTGGTTAGTCATACCGATGATGGATTCATATTTAAAATAACAATACTATTTTCACATTTGACCTTTTACTCAAAGGATGGATAACTTCTGACCATGAATTATTTACCCCTAGTTAAAGGAAAAAGGATAAAACAAACAAACAAAATAAAAACAAACATTTTCAAATGGTCTTCAAAATAGTGGCATAGCAGTAATGCAAAAATGCCCCATGATTCCGAAGCCACATGGAAAGTCCTAAGATCACCCTGTGGACACCCAGTGGTGTACATGGCCACGTAATTACCTGGTTAAAGCTGGAGGTGGATCATGGCATGAAGACCCTGATGGGATACCTCTTTCCTTCTCTTCTCCCTTTCTCTTTGAAGAAATAAATAACCTATTCAAATTACAGCACATAAAATTGTCAACATAAAATTGTCAATGTAATTATTACATTGGCAGTGATCAATTATTTATGTATTTATTTCTATGTGATAAATTAAAATGCTGCTAGTCTCCAAGACCAAGGTTAACTATAACAGCAAGAAATTAGACTCAATTTATCCCACCTTTAGTATGGCCCTACTCTCAACACTCAGAAGAATTTAAATTTTAACCTTTCAACATTATTCATATTTTGTTGAAGATGGCAATATTAGCTTGGTACTTGAAGTAGGATTTGAAACTTAATCTTTTCCTTAGAAATTATTCAGTTGATTTGACTAATATGCACTGTATTTATGCTGGGAAAAACCATGTTGTGCAATATAATGATGTACAGTGTTTAAATAGAAATAAAAAAAGAAAAACTATTCAAACCTTCATTTTAAAAGATATTTATTTATTTATTTATTTATTTATTTATTTGAGAGATTTTTACTATATGGTCCATGCACTTTTCAGAAAGACAGAGACAGACAAAGAGACAGAATGTGAGAAATCACCCCCTAGAGGGGATGGCCATGCTGTAATCCCTTCTCTTCCATTCTCTTCTCAGGACTTTGGGCACACACATACCCAGCATGAGTTTTAAGCCACTGGGTTCAGGACTCAAACCATGTTCAACTACATGGGAGTCCAGGGACATAAGCATTATGCCATCTGCTGATCCCCAGAGCTTAATTTTAAGCATTACATTTAGTTCTTATTTCTCTAGAAGTCTACCTAAATCCCATCTAAAATCCATTTTGTAATAAGATAAAAATGTTTTCTTTTGAAGTAAGTCCATGAAAATACTAAATTCTTTGATCTAGGTATTTAAGCAAATTATGACTAGGGTTTTTAGCTTATAGAACATCATTGCTTTATGTTCACCTTCATGGCTCTATGAGGAATCCTGAATCATCTTTTTAAAATAAATTTGTTAATCAAAGTATCCTCTGAGGCTGTTCCTGTGGCCTAGAGGTTAAGGGAGTGAGGTCCTTCATATTCAACCAAGTAGTTTGAATTCCAGTCCCAGTATTTTGTGTGTGTGTGTGATTTTCTTTTATTTAATTTATTTCTTTTTTTGTATATACATTCAATCACATTGTTTAGCTTACAATGTGAACATTTCAATATGTGAACATTTCTCCCCAGTCCTGTTGATCAAAATATCTTCAATCGATAACACTGCACTTCCCCATCCTGTCAATGCTCTACCTCCGTATCCCTTCTCCAGATGTCCTTCGTTAGGCCCCACTTCTCCACATACACCTCATCTGACAGTCACTCCCATCTCTTATGTTCGTAGAACCGTTAGTCAATCAGTTTCAGACATAGAGTGCAGACATTCGGTATATGTTAAGTGGGGACATTTGAAAAACATGTTGGCTCTGTGTGTGTGTGTGTGTGTGTGTGTGTGTGTCCCCAAAATCCCTCTAAAATGGAAAAATGCAGGAGAAGGAGTTGAGATGTGACCATTGCTCATTGAGGGAAGGGTTGTCTTCTCTCCTCTCCCTCCCTTTCTGTCTCTCACTCTCTGGTGAGCATATGTACCTCTGGTAATTTTTTTTTTCAGTATTATCTGAGACTCAGTGGCAATTGACCGTCTCTATAAGTAACAAATACTTAAGGAGATTTTAATCCTTTGGAATAATGAAAAGTGGGATATAAACATTCTGGGTCTTTTAAAAACATTTTTTCTTTATTGAAATGTATATGCATGATGCAAAGTTTCTAAGTTATTTTGCTTTGCAAATATAACTATAATATTTGTTTTTTAGGGTTAACTTTTAGTCTTTGCAAAGCTCACTTTAGATTAGTATCTAGATCTAAGTAGTCCTTCTGTTTTGTGTAGTACTCTAAATAATTTATAGTTAAATTTTATTAGTAGAACAAATGGTAGAAATTCATTAATGATTTCAAAAAGTCAGTAATTTGGGGGACCAGCAGTTAGCATAATGGCTATGTCACTGAACTTCCATGAACTCCCATGTAGTAGACCGCAGTTTGAGTCCCGGACCCAGTGGCTTAAACTCACACCGGGCGTGTGTTCATGTGTGCCCAATGATCCCAAGAGAGAATGAAGGAGAAAGGATTGTGACATGGCCATCCACCCCTAAGGGGGGGGTGATTTCTTGCTTTCTATTTCTCTGTCTCTCTGTCTTTCTGGCAAGCCCATGCACCCTATAGCTAAAACATCTAAAAAAAAAAAAAGGTCAGTAATTTGGAATAATAAATGCAGAATAACATAATTAAAAAGCAAAATTACAGTGGAAGTTTAAATTTTATAACTATCAGTTAAAGTACTTATGTTTCACTTAACATGAAACAATTAAGCACAATATTAATATACAATGTTAAATCAATGAATATTCTTATTTGTTGAATATTAATTAAAAGACACTAGGAATAAAAAGAAAAACAGAACGGCAATATAGTGACTGATGACAAAATTACAGTACTATTTATTTCAATCTTTCAGCTTTTCTGTGCTTTCCAAACTTTAAAAATCTAGCATAAATTACTAAATCTAGTAAATTTTATTTTAAACATACTACAGTTGTAATCTAGGGCAATCCCTTGATTACAGAATCTTCTACAAGTGATAGTCCTTTTGACAGAAATCACTGTATTTCTGAAAATCATCCTAAATCAGTGTAGCTCTGATTTATGTCTCCTGTGCCTGCTTCTCATTCTTTTTGGTTCTTTTTTTTTTTTTTGGAGAGATTTTTGCTATAGGGCATGTGCGCTCGCCAGACAGACAAGACAGAGAGAGACAGAGAGACAGAAAGCAGGAAATCACCCCCCAGGGGAGATGGTCACGCCGCAATCCCTTCTCCTCCATTCTCCTCTCGGGATCTTGGGCACGTACGCACACGCGCCTGGTGTGAGTTTAAGCCACTGGGTCTGGGACTCGAACCACGGTCGACTCCGTGGGAGTTCAGCGACATAGCCATTACGCTAACTGCTGGTCCCTCATTCTTTTTGGTTCTTGATCACCTTCTGTTCTCAGAAGCCTTCCTCTCCTATAATAAGGATAGATTGAACATGTTGATGACTGAGTGAGCATTTTTTAAAAATATAAATTAGTTCCAATCAAAGTTCCATTTCAATCAGGTATAATACTTTGATTAATAAAGACTGGTATCTGTAATTCTTTAATTTGTCACTGTGAGATGAAAAGATAGCTCAGTAACTGAAGGAATTTTATGATAAGGTCTGGTACCAAAAAAAAAAGAAATGTGTAAGGTAGGGTTTCTACCTCAAGGAACTCATGTTTAAAATTTTAGATATAGGGTCCAGCAGGTAGTGTGGTGGTTAAGGTGGTGGACACTCCTACATGGCTGACCACAGTTCAAGTCCTGGACCTTGTGGCTTACTTTCTCACTTTCCTTCTCTCCCTCTCTGTGTCTCTCTCTGGTCAAATGAAAAGGAATGAGTGAATGAATAAAATTAAATAATTATTAAAAAATATTAGATATGGTAATCAAATAATTACAAAATGGTATGAAAAACATCAAATCAAATGTCTGTTTCAAGGTGCTAAGTGATCACAATGAAGGAAGCTATTTCACTTGGGGAGTCTAAGTAAGAACATGACATTTGGGAAAGATTACACCTGAAGTGGCGTTAAAAAAAAAGGGAATTCAAGGCAGAGGAAACAATGCAGCAAAGACATGGAGGCTCAGCGACATGGACTGGGTCTTAGGCAACAAACAGCAAAAGTTGTGGTGACTATTCTGGTGGGAGAGGAATCTGAAATCCACTTTGAGGCTAACTTCTGATGAACTGGAGGTCATGCTAAGAGGTGGACTTTTGTGCCATAAATAGAACAAAGGACATCTTGGCAGTGAATCCAGCATAAGGACCCTTGAAATCTCTTATTAAGTGAGATTTGCCTATTGAGTTGAAGTCTTTTAGGGTATTTGAGTATGATGCAATGACCAAAGGGGTAGTTCTAAAGTAGAGATTACCTGCCATTTCCCAATGTCTGTTATCCCCTTATCCCTGTACAGTAGATTCATTATTCACAGAAATTCTCTTATTCTATAATGAATGGACTGATGCTAGGAAGATAATAATAACTGGGAGAGAACCTGAAGCCTTCCTGGAGTTGAGACACAGGTGGTTGATAAGTTCATTACTTTTTATTTTCCTACCTCATATGAATTGCCCCTTATGTTTCATCTCATGGTAAACACATGATTCATCTTTTAATAATTTGATTCTTTATTTCAGTTAAGTGTAATTTTAGTTAAAAAAATTTAGTCAAGAAGTATTTGTATCTTTATTATTTTTAGCACAAGGAGAAACATAGCCTAAGAAAAGTGTACTTTTCATTGGGAGTTGAATAGGTCCAGCAGCAGTGGCATAGATTGTAGGGACGTTGCTACATGATGATGGAGGTTATTGAGAAGGCTCCTGGTTCATACCCTGGGTCTATTTGAGCATAGTGGGGAAATCTATGATCTTAGCGAGTATAGTAGTGAAGACCCTATCAAGGATAACCCTCCCACTCATAAAGAAAATAAACTTTAAAACATAGAGTTAAAGCATTAATTTAAAAACATTGTTAAGACACTCTTGAAATCTTTGACTGTCTTTCAACTATAACATCATGAGTAGACAAGATAATTTTCAACCTTGTTTAGCTCTTTATTTTTGTGGATACTAATGGATGGATATATATACTATGTAAATATATGTATATATTGTATGTCAACATAAAATCAAATTAACTGAATAAATATACCTTTTTCAATTATTTCCCAGTATAATTAACTTATTCATTCAAAATATTTATAGAACATTATTATATTCTAGGTACTTATCATATATTGGAGACATGGCAGCAAACAGAATAAAATCTCTGCCCACATGCAGTTCTAATGGAAGAAACTGAAAACAAACACACAAACAAATAATTTAATTTATCATAATGATGAAGTGGGAAAAGTTAACATTATAATTAGAGATTCAACTTTGGGAGGGAAGGCTATTTCAAATTGGGTGGTCAGGTAAGACTTCTATCATAAGCTACTGCATCCCAAATAGCCTCGTTTAGATTTTTTCAGCTAATAAGGATATCAGGAAAGGAGAAAAGTGCACTAAGAACATACAGAGTGCTTACAGTGCTTAACTATAAAATAAAAGATGGCAAAGAATAAAACTGAGGTGCTCATGGAGAGAGCAGGTGATTAAGAATGAAAAAGTTGTACGGGCAATATACAGGAGACTTGAAAATTACTGGAAGAGTAGTAGGTTAGCTAGAATAATGGAAGGTGCTGGGCAGCATAGATTGGTTGAATCTGAGATTTCAGAAGTAGTGCAATTATTGATGATGCTAGAAAGAGTAGACAAACCCCTGTTCCCCCAAATCCACCATCTCTTTCTTGCAGCATAGATTTGCCCAGATGTCATCTATGTACAAGGTACATGTAAGTCATGCTAAAGCTAAAATACATTTCCTAGCCCTCCCTGAAGCCATCTGTGGGCATAGAATTGATGCATGTTACATCTAGGTTATCTCTATAAGAGAAAGTCACTTGCTCTGAACTCCCTAACCTGGGCCTCTTTTTTTTTTGGAGAGGATTTTGCTATAGGGTGGTTAGTATAGTAGTGAAGACCCTATCAAGGATAACCCTCCCACTTATAAAGAAAATAAACTTTAAAACATAGAGTTAAAGCATTAATTTAAAAACATTGTTAAAACACTCTTGAAATCTTTGACTGTCTTTCAACCAGGAGCCTTCTCAATAACCTCCAACTGCTATTGCAGTTCCCACACTGCAATCCCTTCACTTCCATTCTCCTCTCAGGATCGAGGTCATGCTAAGAGGTGGACTTTTGTGCCATAAATAGAACAAAGGACATCTTGGCAGTGAATCCAGCATAAGGACCCTTGAAATCTCTTATTAAGTGAGATTTGCCTATTGAGTTGAAGTCTTTTAGGGTATTTGAGTATGATGCAATGACCAAAGGGGTAGTTCTAAAGTAGAGATTACCTGCCATTTCCCAATGTCTGTTATCCCCTTATCCCTGTACAGTAGATTCATTATTCACAGAAATTCTCTTATTCTATAATGAATGGACTGATGCTAGGAAGATAATAATAACTGGGAGAGAACCTGAAGCCTTCCTGGAGTTGAGACACAGGTGGTTGATAAGTTCATTACTTTTTATTTTCCTACCTCATATGAATTGCCCCTTATGTTTCATCTCA
The DNA here is from genome assembly GCF_000334495.1 of Tupaia belangeri chinensis. Taxonomy (NCBI): domain Eukaryota; kingdom Metazoa; phylum Chordata; class Mammalia; order Scandentia; family Tupaiidae; genus Tupaia; species Tupaia belangeri. The sequence continues at coordinate 2,696,690 of NW_006159742.1, read as the reverse complement.
TGGTAAACACATGATTCATCTTTTAATAATTTGATTCTTTATTTCAGTTAAGTGTAATTTTAGTTAAAAAAATTTAGTCAAGAAGTATTTGTATCTTTATTATTTTTAGCACAAGGAGAAACATAGTCTAAGAAAAGTGTACTTTTCATTGGGAGTTGAATAGGTCCAGCAGCAGTGGCATAGATTGTAGGGACGTTGCTACATGATGATGGAGGTTATTGAGAAGGCTCCTGGTTCATACCCTGGGTCTATTTGAGCATAGTGGGGAAATCTATGATCTTAGCGAGTATAGTAGTGAAGACCCTATCAAGGATAACCCTCCCACTCATAAAGAAAATAAACTTTAAAACATAGAGTTAAAGCATTAATTTAAAAACATTGTTAAGACACTCTTGAAATCTTTGACTGTCTTTCAACTATAACATCATGAGTAGACAAGATAATTTTCAACCTTGTTTAGCTCTTTATTTTTGTGGATACTAATGGATGGATATATATACTATGTAAATATATGTATATATTGTATGTCAACATAAAATCAAATTAACTGAATAAATATACCTTTTTCAATTATTTCCCAGTATAATTAACTTATTCATTCAAAATATTTATAGAATATTATTATATTCTAGGTACTTATCATATATTGGAGACATGGCAGCAAACAGAATAAAATCTCTGCCCACATGCAGTTCTAATGGAAGAAACTGAAAACAAACACACAAACAAATAATTTAATTTATCATAATGATGAAGTGGGAAAAGTTAACATTATAATTAGAGATTCAACTTTGGGAGGGAAGGCTATTTCAAATTGGGTGGTCAGGTAAGACTTCTATCATAAGCTACTGCATCCCAAATAGCCTCGTTTAGATTTTTTCAGCTAATAAGGATATCAGGAAAGGAGAAAAGTGCACTAAGAACATACAGAGTGCTTACAGTGCTTAACTATAAAATAAAAGATGGCAAAGAATAAAACTGAGGTGCTCATGGAGAGAGCAGGTGATTAAGAATGAAAAAGTTGTACGGGCAATATACAGGAGACTTGAAAATTACTGGAAGAGTAGTAGGTTAGCTAGAATAATGGAAGGTGCTGGGCAGCATAGATTGGTTGAATCTGAGATTTCAGAAGTAGTGCAATTATTGATGATGCTAGAAAGAGTAGACAAACCCCTGTTCCCCCAAATCCACCATCTCTTTCTTGCAGCATAGATTTGCCCAGATGTCATCTATGTACAAGGTACATGTAAGTCATGCTAAAGCTAAAATACATTTCCTAGCCCTCCCTGAAGCCATCTGTGGGCATAGAATTGATGCATGTTACATCTAGGTTATCTCTATAAGAGAAAGTCACTTGCTCTGAACTCCCTAACCTGGGCCTCTTTTTTTTTTGGAGAGGATTTTGCTATAGGGTGGTTAGTATAGTAGTGAAGACCCTATCAAGGATAACCCTCCCACTTATAAAGAAAATAAACTTTAAAACATAGAGTTAAAGCATTAATTTAAAAACATTGTTAAAACACTCTTGAAATCTTTGACTGTCTTTCAACCAGGAGCCTTCTCAATAACCTCCAACTGCTATTGCAGTTCCCACACTGCAATCCCTTCACTTCCATTCTCCTCTCAGGATCTCGGGCACATGCGCCCAGTGTGACTTTAAGCCACTGGGTCCGGACTTGAACCATGATTTCCTACATGGGAGTCCAGTGATATAGCCATTACACCAAATGCTGGTCCCTTTTCCTCTAGTTTAAAATGAGTAAACTAAATCTAGAAATAAAAAACTGTCTTAAGTAAGGGCTGTTCAACATACTATGATAGCTTCAAAATGAGACTTAGGATACGAGTACCTTCTGTACAGGAAGCATTGAAGAAACAGGCAATTCTCAGTGATCAACTTCCTGTTGTGGTGATCAACGAGCACACAGAGAATCTAAAGTTTAAGGGAGAATGAATTTCAATATTGTTGAAAATTGGACCAACATTTGCTAAATACTTTGTAATCACTTCTCTATAAGACTACACAGGTATGTTTATGTTATTCATAAGCTATGTCAATCCAGAATGTTTTATTTTGGAATACCCCTGGTAACTGTTTTGTTCTATCACATATCTTCCAATTATCACTCAGCCAGTAAGCTTTTAGTGTTTGCTATTACATACAGAACGCTACCAATTTATGAATGGATGTAGACGCCTGGAAACATCCCAAACCATTTTTGCCTTACCAACTCTTTAAATTACAAAAAAGTAGTCTGGAAAGCACATTCTCATATCATCAAAAATACATTTTAATAAAAAACTAAAGGTTATCATTCAATTTTGGCAAATGTAAGATGCCACATTATTTTACTACTCAGTTAGACTAACAACTTTGAGATATAATAATTATGCCAAAGACTTGACAGAACTGTTTTGCTCAAAACTTTCAGCTTTTATTTGTCTTTATTCTCATACAGGATTTCTGCAGCAGATGGATTTTTAAAGTCATTATTATTGATTTTCCAATCTTTCTGAATATGTATGTCCTAATAAAAACATATTTCCGACTAAAGAAACTAAAATTTAATATATAAATTATAAGATTAGATGAATCCTTTCTTTTTTCCCATCTTAAATATTCCTAATTTTCTGAAACTCACATGTGCCTTGTCTTCCATAATTTAAAATATTCATCTTAATGACTAGTGATAGACCAAAAAGCATTGAACTGTTTTAACTTATTTTTTTAAATTACCACAGGGTCATTGAATTGATTGTGTGGTTTGAATTTATAAAATAACACTCAAAGCAAGAAAAATTGAATAATTCTAGTTTGCAATAAAATTTATTTTCAAGTATTTCTCATTTGTTTATTAAAAACAAAACAAAACAAAACGAAAAATAAGCACTCCAGTGTTCCCTCGTTCCTGTACTCTGTTTATAATTTCATTGAGTCTTGGTTTAGAAAACAGTTTGAGTCTTTCCTTTGATATCCTTAGTGCATACTTTTACTTCAGTAAAACTATTGAGATATTTTTAACAGTAAAATATTATATTTCTTTGATTCTTTCATTCTATTTCAGTTGCTACACGCACACAAATATACATATTCAAAAACAGAACCAAATAATTTCTGCTTTAAAAATAAGAGGATCAATCCATGACATGTTGGTGAAGAGAGCTGAATCTCACATGAATCCCGGTCTAGTACCCAGTAGCTTGAGAAAGACATCAGATGCCTGTGCATGAATATCCCAAATCTTGAAGAGAGGGAAAAACCCAGTGGCTTAAAACTCATTCTGGGCACATGTGCATGTGTGCCCAAGATCTCAAGAGGAAAAGGGATTGTGGCGTGGCCATCCACCCTGTGGGAGTGATTTCTCACTTTCTTTCTCTCTCTCTCTGTCTCTTGGGTGAGTACACACGCCATGTAGCAAAAATTTCTCCCCTCCAAAAAAAAAAAAAAAAAGAAAGAAAGAAAGAAAGAAAATAAAGAAAAGTGAGCAAAAACATGGGTACCGAAGTCTGATACATTTGGGTTCAACTTTTGGCTATATCATCAATAACAGACTTGACTAAGTTTTAAAACTTCCTAGAATCTTAGTGTTCTCTTACAAAAAAAAAATGAGAATTCATATGACTTCTTCTGTTAATACTTATAAAGAGTAAATTATCTGAGGTTTTCCAATAGTCATCCAAAAGTCAGAAGAGTAAATGTCATGGACTTCTGAAAGGAGAGTTAAAAAGGGATTTCAAAATTCAAGAAGTTTTTTGAAGTTTTACCTTTAACATTAATATTGAAGGATAAAATATTCTTGTATGAAACTTTTTAACTTCAATCTCCTCCTTTTTTCACTTTGTGATTATCACCTCTCCTACTCTACAAGGAATAAAATATCAGAACCCATAAGGAGTATTTTACTTGAAAAGCAATCACACAAAAGAAATACATATCATATCCTCACTTGGGAAACAGCATAGGATAAAATTACTGTAGAATGCCTATCAATATTATACATAACTTTGAATGGCATGAAAGAGAGAATTGATAAAGATATAGATTGCAGTAGCATAACATAGCTGAAAAGGCTCTTTAAATTTGCAACTCCCTAGAGTTTTAAGATGCTAAAGGATAGGAGTAAGCAAAAATATTAAAGTTATAATGTTGTATTAATGTAATAATGTTGTATTAAGAGTTGTGCCATGTGATACATTACTGTAAGACTAAACTGTGAATCTCATAAATTTTTAAACATCTAAAATGTTTTTGTATATTATGAAGGACTATATTATATATCTATTTTTTTATTAATATGAAAGTCACTTTTTTTTTCTTATAAGTCTTTGTGACAAGTTGATGTTATAGAAAGGTTAGCATGCTAATATTATGATTTCAAGGGTCTAGTATACCTGTTGATGGAATATTTAATTAAATATTTTTCTTTTTAGCATAGTGATTATTATAGTTCAGTGGATTAATAAATACTAGCTCTTATTCTAAGTTTACATTTGTAATGGTTAATTTTATGTGTTAACTTGGCTGAGTCAAGGTACCAGATACTTGGTCAAACATCATCTGGAATTCTTTGAAGGTGTTTTTGCACGATGTTAATTCTTGAATAAGTAGACTGAGTAAAGCAGTTTAACTTCCATAATGTAGGCAGGTCTCAATCAGATGGAAGGACTGAATAGAACAAATAAGGCTAACCTCTCCTGAACAAGAAGTTGGAATTCTGTGAAGGTGTTTTTGCATGTTAATTCTTGAATAAGTAGACTGAGTAAAGCAGTTTAACTTCCATAATGTAGGCAGGTCTCAATCAGATGGAAGGACTGAATAGAAGAAATAAGGCTAACCTCTCCTGAACAAGAAGTAACTCTACAACAAATCGCCTTTGTTTTTGAATTTCACATCATTTCTGAGATTATAGCCTAGTGGCTCACCCTCCAGAGTTTGAACTTCTCAGCCTCCATAGTCATATTAGTCAGTCTCTAAACCCAAACAAACATCAAACAAACAAAAACTCTACACATACACACATACATGCATGCATGTATTATAGGTTATGTTTCTCTTAAGAACACTGAGTAATGCACCATTCAGCAACAAAATAATTTATTACCTATTAGAAGTTATTGATCCCGTGTTCTCACCTAATTTTAAACACATAACTCAAGTGAAATCAACTACTACTGAACACCAATTAACATTTAATTAAAATTGGACTCTTCCTGGGCTATAGTGCATGAATCATATGACCCTAACACCCATATGTTGACAATATAACCTTGAGTACCTTAGCATGTGATTGTATTTGATTAAAAAAAGTAATTAAGGTAAAATAATGATCTATGTGTGGTGCTAATCCAATCTGACTCATATCCTTGTAAAATTAGATTAAGATGCTAACATACCCAGAGGGAAGATGACACGAAGAAACTGGAAGAAGTTACTCATCTACGAGTCCAAGTATAAGGCCTCAGAGAAAATAACCAATATTGCAGATATTTTCATCTCAGACTTCTAGTTGCAAACATGTGATCAAACACATTTGCATTGTTCAACCCACCCATTCTGTGGTACTTTGTTATGACATTCCTAGCAACCCAAACTCATTTTAGTGGGAGAACAATTATTCCCTATTTGTATCAAAGAGCTCCACACCAAATTTATCAGCAAGAGATACAGAAAATTGAGTAGGTCCTTATGAAGGAGGAGATGTTGAGACTTTTTATGTATGACATTTATTTGGGAGACAAGGCATTTAAAGACATATGGTTTTAACATTAAAGCATTGGATAATATTTTTAAAATGAAATAACCTCTCCAGGCACATATTGCAGGCAGCCTTTGTTGCATTTTCTTTCAAATCATGGTCTTGCATTTGAACTGAGGTAGTCAGGCAAGGCTCCTGTGAGTACCATAAAGAATGACCTAATCTTTATGATCTGCCATTTGAGGGATTGTTATGTATCAGCTGTGAGGCAGCCGGTCATTTTCCCTTTAAGATGAAATAGTAAACATTTGAATCACTCTCTTGACAGCCCTCCTAATAACAAAATATCTCTTGTTTTCCCCGGTATCCAGTCCTACTAAGGTTTATAATGTGTTTCGAAGAATTGAGAAGCTTCACATGGACCATACAAGCTGCTCATTTCTTGAGGGAACCCAAGAAGACAAGTGATATATCATCTCAAAATATTTGCAAGATTACTTATTTAGTGAAATAGTTCTGAGTCTTAGAGTATTGTTCTCTTACTCTTTCTCTCACACATGTGCAAACACATGGTAATTAAGAGAAGCACAATTTTAAAATCAAATAATCTAAAATATGTTTAGTAAAATGCATATTTCTCATGAACTTTAAACTTTCATTTTACTGTATATTGAATATACTCTTAATCTTAGAAAAATTTTGTTATTATTTAACTTTGAGATGTTAACTACTTGTTATTAGCTTTGAAAATCAGATCTAGTAGTCAATAACTAGTATCTGCCCTTCTGTGAACTGAATGAATCGTTTATTTTAAATCACTTAACCTCTCTGTGCTTGTCTTACTGTTATAGAAAATTTCTTAAATAAATTAAATTAATATAGAGTTCATTTTTAAAACATTACTCAATAAAATGTATAAATTAATTCTGTATAATTAATAATTACACTGTGCTGGGCCCAGCAGGTGGCATGGTGGTTAAGGCACTGGACACTCCTACATGGCCCACCATCGTTTGAGTCTTAGAACTGGTGGCTTCCTTTCTCACTTCTCTGTCTCTCTCTCTCTCTGTCTCTCTGGTCAAATTAAAATAAATGAATGAATAAATAAAATTAAATAAATAATTCTTTAAAAAAATAATAATTACACTGTGCCATGTAGGAGCCCAGAGAAAACTCTAGTCAAAATATCTTTTCTTTTTATAAAGTGTTTCTTTTTACCATAGGTGTATGTGCTTACTGGAAAGAGACAGAGAAAGAGAGGGAAAGTGAGAAATCACCTACCTGGGAGGGTGGGGGGTGTTCACCATGCTGCAATATCTTGTTCTCTAGTCTTGGGATTTTGGGCTCTCATGCACACATGTCTGAAGTGAGATCTTCAAGTCACCAGGGTCAGGAACTCTAATCATGGTCACCCATGTGGGAGCCCAGCATCTTAATTATTATACCACCTGCTGGCCAAGTTACCTTTAGTTTTTAACAAATAAAAACATTTTACATAATATTTTTTTATTTCATTTTCTTTTTTACATTCAATCACATCATTTAGCTTCAAAATGTTCAAAAGGTGAACATTTCTCCTCGGTTCAGTTGATAAAACTATAAGATATCTTCAACAGATAATACCACATTTCTTTGACCCATTAATGCTTTTAATTGATGTAAATATTCACTTCAATTCCTATTGAGTTGATATAACCCAAAAACCTAATACCACTAGTTTTTGAAGCTATAAAAATTAACCCTGCAAATAAATACTAGTAATACAGACTTTTTAAAAGAATAAGTAGATATTTAGAAATCACCCAGTTTGCATTTACACGTTTTATATATCCTTTTCAAGTTTTCTGACACTGCTCCCCAGCGAAATTTCTGCAAGACACTGGCAGGTGGTGTCAAGTTTAAGATAGCTGCATCTCACATGGTCACCACACGGCTTAAGTCTCAAAAGTTCTTGGAGCCAGTAGGTAGTGTGCTGGTTGGGGTACTGGACTCCCTCCCACATGATCAACTGTGGTTTGAGTCCCAGACATGTTTTCTCACTTTCCCTCTCTCTGTCTCTCATCTCTCCCTTAGGTGAGTGCACATACACTATAGATTAAAAATAGTAATAAATAAAATTAAATAAATAATCCTTTAAAAAAACAGATATTAAAAAAATAACATTCCTGGGAACCAGCAGTTAGAGTAAGGGCTATGTCGCTGGACTCCCACGTAGTCGACCGCGGTTCGCGTCTCAGACCCAGTGGCTTAGAACTCATGCCGGGCACGTGTGCGTGCGTGCCCAAGATCCCAAGAGGAGAATGGAGGAGAAGAGATTGCAGCATGACCATCCCTCCTGGGGGTGATTTCTCGCTTTTTGTCTCTCTGTCTCTCTCTGTCTGGCGAGCGCACATGCCCTACAGCAAAAAAAAAAAAAAAAAAAAAAAAAATTCCTTTGCCAGTAGGGACTGACACTTCTGATCTCTATCATAGCCATCATTAAATTCCCTTATCTTCTACTTCTGTGACATTTATTTTAAGATACAAGACATTTTAAAACATGGTTTTAAAATTACCATTGGATAATACTTTAAAAATGCAATAACCTTTTTAAGCATATATTGCATGCAGGGTGAATGCACACCCTCCACACCCCAGTTCAGGTCCAAATATCTATTTATTTTACTCACAAATTAAGTGAAAACAAAGAAAAAAACAGAAATGCAGACTCTAGCCTCAATGAAACTAGGAAATGAAATTCTAACATGCGAAACATACACATAAAGTCAGCAAAATAGAGTGGAGATGGTGTACGGGTTTGGGAAAAGAACAGACAAAATTTATACCTGCAGATTTCAAAAGAGTTGGAAAAGAATTCTTCCCCAAAGTTAGGGGTACATCCTGAAAGACAAAATAAAATCGCACTATTTATCACAGCTTTCAGGAATTAGCATAGTTGGCAACAGGAAATTCTATGGAATTCTTTGGTCCTTAGGTCAGAAAGAGAAATAACATTCACATGGGTTGTAGGAAATAGCTCTCCCACAGGATGAAGTAGAAGAGAGAATTTCAAACCATTACCAATTTCTGTTACCAAGAAATCTCAAACACAACACTCAGATGTCATGAAAATTCATAATGCATGAACACGGGCTGAGAATCTTCACCAAATGAAGTGATACAAGTCAATAACTAGTATCTGCCCTTCTGTGAACTGAATGAATCGTTTATTTTAAATCACTTAACCTCTCTGTGCTTGTCTTACTGTTATAGAAAATTTCTTAAATAAATTAAATTAATATAGAGTTCATTTTTAAAACATTACTCAATAAAATGTATAAATTAATTCTGTATAATTAATAATTACACTGTGCTGGGCCCAGCAGGTGGCATGGTGGTTAAGGCACCTACTTTAAATATGACTAATCATGATGCGCAAGAAGTCTCTATGAAAAAGATTATACATATAAAAGAAGATAGGAACAGGAAGACAAATTGTCCATCAGAAAATGTTGCCACACTGAACGTGAACATAATATCAATTGTTTTTCCGTGGCTTATTTCTTACAAAACCAGATGACAAGGTTGGCTCTGTGGCCTGGTGATTAAAGGAGCTGGATCTCACATAGCTGTTGGCAGTTCAAGTCCTGGACCCAACAGCTTGAAACAGGATGCGCAAGAAGTCTCTATGAAAAAGATTATACATATAAAAGAAGATAGGAACAGGAAGACAAATGGTCCATCAGAAAATGTTGCCACACTGAACGTGAACATAATATCAATTGTTTTTCCGTGGCTTATTTCTTATAAGATGACAAGGTTGGCTCTGCGGCCTGGTGATTAAAGGAGCTGGGTCTCACATGGCTGTCGGCAGTTCAAGTCCTGGACCCAACGGCTTGAAAAACATGCTGAATGTGTGTGTGTGTGTGTGTGTGTGTGTGTGTGTATGTGTTCAAAATCCCAAAATAAGAAAGAGTTGGAAGAGACAGGATTGCTGTGTGACCATTCCCTCAGGGGAGTGCTTTTTTTTTCTCTCTCTTGCCTTGTAAGTGCATGTGTACTCTAGGACACACACACAAACACACACACACACACACACACACACAAACAGAAGCCAAAGCAGAGAAATAATTTCTCAGTGAATAATAGACAATAGAAAAACTAAGAGATGAAATAGTCCAATATCATTTTATCAATGAGCTACCTTGATCCTTTCTAATTTAGAAAGTACCTTGATAACAATTCAGAAAGTACCTTGTCTCTTTACCTTGCTTTCTTTTCCCCTTTATAGCATTCATTTTCATGGTGTTCTCCCTCCTCTACAGTATCACATCCACGAGAACTGACAATTTGTCTGTTTTCTTTATGTAATGCCAAGGCCCAGAATAATGCCTATACAAAGTACTTGTTCAATAAGTATTTGTTGAAAAAATGATTAATAAAATGATAGCTCAAGAAAGAAGAACAAAAAAATAAAAAAAACACTATATCAATGAAAGCTACATTAGCAAATATTAGCATAGTTGGCAACAGGAAATTCTATGGAATTCTTTGGTTCTTAGGTCAGAAAGATACCTATTGAAGAGAATAATATGGCTTAAAGATTAAGTAAGGTAGATAATAAAGAGAAATGAAAGGGAAAATAAATATGCATTCAAAATTTAGAAGAATTTGAAAGGTAATTGTTATATATTATAAGGAAGAAAAATTAATGTACTCAAATTTATTATTGTAAGGTAATCATATGGATAATAAAAATGTACAGTTTTAAACAATGATTATGAAATAAAATGAAACATTTTCTACGGACTTAAAAACTATACTCTATGTTGCAGGAGAATGTGACCCATCAAACATAACACCAATGCATGCAAAAAAAAAAAAAAAAAAGGAAATAGCTCTCCCACAGGATGAAGTAGAAGAGAGAATTTCAAACCATTACCAATTTCTGTTACCAAGAAATCTCAAACACAACACTCAGATGTCATGAAAATTCATAATGCATGAACACGGGCTGAGAATCTTCACCAAATGAAGTGATACAAGTCAATAACTAGTATCTGCCCTTCTGTGAACTGAATGAATCGTTTATTTTAAATCACTTAACCTCTCTGTGCTTGTCTTACTGTTATAGAAAATTTCTTAAATAAATTAAATTAATATAGAGTTCATTTTTAAAACATTACTCAATAAAATGTATAAATTAATTCTGTATAATTAATAATTACACTGTGCTGGGCCCAGCAGGTGGCATGGTGGTTAAGGCACCTACTTTAAATATGACTAATCATGATGCGCAAGAAGTCTCTATGAAAAAGATTATACATATAAAAGAAGATAGGAACAGGAAGACAAATGGTCCATCAGAAAATGTTGCCACACTGAACGTGAACATAATATCAATTGTTTTTCCGTGGCTTATTTCTTATAAGATGACAAGGTTGGCTCTGCGGCCTGGTGATTAAAGGAGCTGGGTCTCACATGGCTGTCGGCAGTTCAAGTCCTGGACCCAACGGCTTGAAAAACATGCTGAATGTGTGTGTGTGTGTGTGTGTGTGTGTGTGTGTATGTGTTCAAAATCCCAAAATAAGAAAGAGTTGGAAGAGACAGGAATGCTGTGTGAACATTCACTCAGGGGATGGAAGAGACAGGATTGCTGTGTGACCATTCCCTCAGGGGAGTGCTTTTTTTTTCTCTCTCTTGCCTTGTAAGTGCATGTGTACTCTAGGACACACACACAAACACACACACACACACACACACACACAAACAGAAGCCAAAGCAGAGAAATAATTTCTCAGTGAATAATAGACAATAGAAAAACTAAGAGATGAAATAGTCCAATATCATTTTATCAATGAGCTACCTTGATCCTTTCTAATTTAGAAAGTACCTTGATAACAATTCAGAAAGTACCTTGTCTCTTTACCTTGCTTTCTTTTCCCCTTTATAGCATTCATTTTCATGGTGTTCTCCCTCCTCTACAGTATCACATCCGCGAGAACTGACAATTTGTCTGTTTTCTTTATGTAATGCCAAGGCCCAGAATAATGCCTATACAAAGTACTTGTTCAATAAGTATTTGTTGAAAAAATGATTAATAAAATGATAGCTCAAGAAAGAAGAACAAAAAAATAAAAAAAACACTATATCAATGAAAGCTACATTAGCAAATATTAGCATAGTTGGCAACAGGAAATTCTATGGAATTCTTTGGTTCTTAGGTCAGAAAGATACCTATTGAAGAGAATAATATGGCTTAAAGATTAAGTAAGGTAGATAATAAAGAGAAATGAAAGGGAAAATAAATATGCATTCAAAATTTAGAAGAATTTGAAAGGTAATTGTTATATATTATAAGGAAGAAAAATTAATGTACTCAAATTTATTATTGTAAGGTAATCATATGGATAATAAAAATGTACAGTTTTAAACAATGATTATGAAATAAAATGAAACATTTTCTACGGACTTAAAAACTATACTCTATGTTGCAGGAGAATGTGACCCATCAAAAAAAAAACACAAATGTATGAAAAAAAAAAAAAAAAAAAGAACTGGGTTTCTTTTTTTTTACTTTATATTTATTTATTTATTTATCTATTTATTTTCATTTCATTTTATTCCATACATTCAATCACATTATTATTTTTCTTACAAAATGGATATTTCAACAGGTGAACATTTCTCCCTAGTACTGTTGATAAAACTACAAAATATCTTCAACAGATAATACCACACCTCTTTTTGCCATTAATGCTTTGCCTCTCTGTCCCTCCCCCAAATGTCCTTCCTCAGTCCCTCTTCTTTCACACACACTATATCTGGTATTTACATCTATATAATGCATTTCTGTTTCCTTCAGACAACTAGTTTTAGTCATAGAGTGCAGACACTTGGTATATATTAAGTGGGGACAAACAATGCCTCTCCTTCATAGCACGGCTTGCTTCACTCAGCAGTAAGTCTTCCATATTCATCCACTTCCTGTCAAAAGCCAGGTTTTGTTGTTTTTTATGGATGAATATTATTCCGTTGAGTATATGTGTCACAGATTTTCTAACCATTCATCAATTCATGGGCATTTGGGTTGTTTCCATGAAGCAATCGTGAAAAGTGCCGCAATAAACATCGATGTGCAAGCACTTTTCCGATTAAGTATTCTTCTGTCCTTTGGGTAGATACCAAGGAGTGGGATTACTGGATCACATGGTAGTTCTGTTCGTAGATTTTTGAACTGGGTTTCAAAGATAAATATTCTTTTGGGCATCCAGGCAAACTGTAAGATTGTTAAAATGATAATGATTCTTTCTATCCTCAAACTTCACTATTGAAATACTCAACAAGAAAGGCAAAAAAATTACAAAGCATTCTAAAAAAGCAAGAAAGAACACCTGAAGAGAAAAGGCAAATATTTAAATTAGACTGAAACATGAAACAGGTAGGAATTATCCAGGAGGTTCAAAATCACTATGATCAATATATTAGATTATATAAAAGAATAACTAGACAAAGTCCAAGAACATATCAGTAATGTAAACAAAAAACTGTAAAAACTGTAAAAAGAAATAAAAATAAAATCCTGGAGAAATGAAAGGTATTATTATAGTTAAGTAAAGAATGTTCATCAGTGAAACTGATATAGCCAAGCAAAGATTCAAAGAGCTTAAAGATATTTTGATAAAGCCTTTCTAATCAGAATGCAAAAAGAAACAAGAATAAAAAATATAGAAGAGAATACTCTGGAAGTGTAGGATAATTTCAAAATGTATAATATATGTGTAACTGGAAAAAAATGGAATAGAAAAAATATTTGGAGTAATAATGGTTGAGAGTTTTACAAAATTAATGACAGACACCAAACTACAGATCCAAGAATAGAAAACACTATAAAGGATAAAAACCAAAAAATCTACACATATGCATATCATCCAAACTCTAGATAACTAAAAATAATGAGACCATCATCTTTTAATTTTATTTCTTACATGAGGAGGAGAGACAGAGACAGAAACCCAATAGGTACTGTAATCTATTATAATTAATACCTAGCTTTGCCATCCTTGGATCACCAGCATTGCATGAACCCAGAACCTTCCCTGTGCAGTAGTCTCACAGATCATTGTTTTACCACTGTAGCACCTTCTAGCTCCTTACAAAGAGAAAATGAGAAAATATTGAAAGAAACTGTGATAGATAAAAACAACTTAGCCATCAGGAGCACGGATGAGAATTAAATGGACTTATCAGAAATTATAGGAGCCCTAAGTGAGTGTACTAAATTTTTTAAAATACGTAGCAAAAAATAAAGAATTGTATGTCCCCAAAAATCTGTTCTTAAAAAAAGAAAAAATTGAAGGACCAGCTATCTCAAACAGAGATACTGGAGGAAACTCTCTTCTAAGACTCTTGAAGGAAATTGATCTGGGGAGGAAAATATAGATATAAATAAATAAACCAAAGTAACAGTTACTGTAATGGAAAACAGGAACCATCCTCACAGCTGAGAGGGAATATTTAGCTTCTCCTATAAAGATTGCTCAATATTCTAATCTCTGTGGAATCTAAAGTCTTTAAATTTCAGGTGTTAGGCTAGGGTGGTCTGTTTATGCGAAAACCATGTTAAATCTAAGTTATGGCAGATTCTCACTGGTGTAGAGGAGACTAACTGTGTTCTTTAACTCTCTAAAAACAAAAGAGAATTTTAAAAAGGAGATAGATTGTCACCCTCATGGTGGCAATAAATAAACAATACTGTATGATTTAAATGGAATGTAGGTGGACCACACTACAATATATAAGGACATCTGGACAGTAATGTCTGTAAAAACAGGTAGTGTATATCGTATCTCAGATATAATCATATCTCCAGAGAAAGCCAGAGAGAGATAGAGAGAAGGGAAGTGAGAAATCATGTCCTGTGGGGAATGGCCACAATCCCTTCTCCCTTCTTACCATCTCAGGATTTTAGATTCATATACTCACATGTCCAGTGTAAAGTTTCAAACCACCAGGTCTGGGATTTCAACAGTGGTCAGCAGTGTAGGAGTCCAGTGTCTCAATCACCAGATACCTGCCGACTCAATACCATAATTTTTACTGGTATATGTTGTGTCAAACATTAATCCTTTATCATAAAATTATGGTAACAAATGGATACCAATTTTACTGATAAAACCAAATAAAATGGACTTTTGTAGATAATATCTCTCACTTAAAGGCATGTTTAGAGGTAAATTTGTAGTGATAAAGAAAACTGGAACTGGGTGGTAGTAAAAACAGAATTTTTTTCCAGAAATTATTAAGAAGGGGAAAAATAAATCTCAGTATAGAAATAGTTTAATTCCAAATATAGAATGGGTAAGGGTCAGTGGCTGAGAAATTACTAAGAGGAAAGATCAAGAGTGAAGGGGCAGGAGTGTGCTAGCTAATCTGTTTTGATAGGATTCTTGCTGAAGGCAAGTTCAAGTAATCAGACACCAAGTCAGGAATGAAGAACTTGATCACATGTTGAAAATAATTCTACTGAAGGTTGGTATTCCCTCTATACTAACTTGGCAAGATTCTTGTTATAATTAACCAATGTAGTTGCAAAGGATGTGCACTAAAATGGAAGCCTAGAAGGCTTAGAGCTTGACTGAAGTTTGGTCCAGAAAAAGTCTTTATCAAGATTCCTCATTGATGAGCACTCCATTTGGAGAATCAAGGACAACAAAAAATCCATGGCTTAGAAAAACTGTTTCAATACTTAAATATTTGTATCAATACATACTAAGATGTTTGAATAACCATAGATAATAGAGGAAAAAGAGTAATTGAATTGTAATTCTGATTCTCCATTGAATAGTTCACATACTAGTGTTGGAGGAATAGTTGTAAGATTGTTCTTTTCAAGGCCAGCAGGTGGCATAGTGGCTATGGTGCTGGACTCCCACATGGTCAACTGCAGTTCAAGTCCCAGACCCAGTGGCTTGAAACTCACACGGAGCATGTATACATATATGCCCAAGATCCTGAGAGAGAATTAAGGAGAAGGGACTGTGGCTTGGCCATCCCAAAGAATTAAGGAGAAGGGACCATGGCCATCCCCCATGGGGAATAATTTCTCAGTTTCTCTCCCTCTGTCTCTAGTGAATGCATGCACCCTCTAACAAAACAAACCAAAAAAAAAGGTAAGATTATTCTTTTCACAAAACGTTGCAGAAAGCCGTGTAAAATCAATTATAAAAATTAACTTGAAAGGGCCAGCAGATGGTGTGGTGGTTAAGGTGCTGCACTCCCACATGGCTGACCAAGTTTCAAGTCTGGGACCAGATAGCTTGCTTTCTTGCTTTCCATTTCTTTCTCTCTCTGGTGAAATTAAAAAATAATAATAACAAATGGAATTAAATAAATAATTATTTTTAAAAATAAACCTGAGAAACATATAACATGGGGCTATTGGTCAAGGTAAGAGTTTACTCAGTGATGTTTATGAACAGAACTGCAACTGATACTCTCCCTTTGCTGGAAGAGACCCTAGCTCAGGAAGAATAATGACTCAGTCAGCTCCCCTTTAAAGATACATGTGTAATGGAATGACAATAATGACAGACCTCCTGGCAGACAGATTTATGATATTTCCAAACAAGAGACTGATTTTCTAAGAAAGGAAGAATAATATATTAATCCTGAGTTCAGGCTCTTTGGTAAATGTCACATAAATTAGGGAATCTGTTTCAAAACTAAAACATATAAGTGACGTTCAACACACTTTATGCAGAGATCTCACATACAAAATCTGGGACAGAGCTATATAACATACACAATGACCCAAAGAGTTTATTAAAACCCTATACTTTGTCTATGTCTCATACTACATGTATCTTTATAATAGTACCATATCAGGACCAGCAGATGGCATAATGGTTATGTCACTGGACTACCACATAGTCTACCATAGTTCAAGTCCTGGACCTGCTGGCTTAAACTCACACTGGAAATGTGTGCATGCATGCCCATAATCCCAAGAGAAGAAGAGAAGAAAAAGGACTGTGGCATGGCCATCCCCACAGGGGGGTGATTTCTCACTTTCTGTCTCTCTGTGTCTCTCTGGTGAGTGCATGTGCCCTATAGCAAATCTCTCACTATATATATATATATATATACACACACCCATATTTGATACTTTTTCTGATCTCTTATCCTGTAGTTTGATTTAATGACTCTAGTTATTTGTGTTATGTAATGACCTACTAGAGCTGGGAGACTTGGTTCACATACCATGCATCCAACTGAAATAAGAAAAACTGAGTTTTGTGTATAAGGATTATAGCTAAAACAACTCTAGACTGACTTAAAAAAAAAAAAGCCACCAACATTTAGTTAAAAGTGTTTGTTTCTTAGTTAAAAGAATTTAAAGGAATCATCTGATTACAACATTATCCATTTTAGCCATTTACTTTGCATCTTATTCAGATGACATAGCTAAAGGTATTTTAAAATATTAAGTTCCTGGGCCAGCTGGTGGCTTGGCAGTTAAGGCAGCTGGATCCCACAGGGTTGAATGCGAACCACAGTCAACTACATGGGAGTCCAGCAACATAGCCATTATGCTAACTGCTGGTCCCTCTCTCTCTTCTCTCTCTCTCTCTCTCTCTAGGGTCTCATGGATCCTATAGAAAATTAAGTTAAAAATAAAATCAGTTCCTTTCTAGGTATATTTCTACTTACTTTATAAAATAATATGGAGAAATAATGACATCACTATTATTGTACCTGAATACCTGTAGAAGATATTTTATAGCAGCTTTCTTTCTTCTAGACTTGTTCAACATAAAACATTATATTTTTAAGTACCTTAAGGCTTTCAACAGCTCTACATCCTTTGGGAGGATGAAGTGGCACATTTAGCCGAATGCTACTGATTCACTTAAACCAAGAGAGCTGTGAATCTTGACTTAGTTTATGCCACGGTATATATCCCTGCATTATATTGCCACCCTTATGCCAAAGATATAATCCCTCCATCCCCCTGGTTCTTAGACAAAAGGCTCTACAAACACCACTTTTATCTACCTAGCAGCTGCTCCCCATTTGAAACTGTGGACCTCTAGAGTGTACACACATACTGCCATACTTCTTCCTGCAGCATAACAAACAGAACTGAAGTGCCTCAAAGGGCTCTGAGAACAGAGTTGGAGAACAAGGTGTAACACAGCTGTGTAGGAACAAAGAGATGACTGCTGCTTTGCAAAGGACAAATACTGATCTCTTACACTAACATTAATCAGCCCACTGGCCTAAATAATTATTAATTTAAAAATGCCGTTTCACATCTCTTATTAGACCCATATTTACTGTAACATACACCCTTCTGCTTATTAGAGAATATTCATGCATGGTTTAAATGATTCATGCATGGTTGTAACACTTATGAAGGTACTTTAGATACTTACAAAAAATCCAAAGGAAACACAATAGCAATGGTTACGAAATATATGGTGCTCTTTAGATTTCCATACAATGAATAATCCTATTTGTTCCTCTAACATCCACACACCTGCCTCCTTTTCTTCCAGAAAGTCAACTAAGATTCACAGTTCATGGTTTTAGCTGAGTGAGTCAGAACTAGTCTGAGATGTATATAGGCACATGGTAATTCCTGCCCCATGCCAATTTAGCTAACAATCTATTTACCAAAAGATTGAGCCTGAATTATTGCAGATTTTTGCTTCAAGTACATTCATATCACCAAAGAAACTTAGCTGGGTATTTTTATTTTTTTAAAAAGAGATTTTTTGCTATAGGGTGCAAGTGCTCACCAGAGAGACATAGAGACAGAAAAGAAGAGGGAAGATGGGCATGCTGCAATCCCTTCTCCTCCACTCTCTTCTCAGGATATTGGACATGCACGCACATGCACCCAGTGTTAAGTCCAATCCTCTGTGTCTGAGGCTCAAATGGTGGTCAACTACATGGGAGTCCAGCAACATAGCCATTCACACCATCTGCTGGTCCCAACCTGGGTATTTTTCAGTCCAGTTTGGTTCAACTTTAATTTCAGATATATTTTAAATTAGTGTTAAATACTTCTCAGATATTAATTGTATTTCATGTACTTGGATGGGCTTGTCTTGGAAATATTTTATTATTTATCTGTTTTATGTAACTGTGTCTGAATCTTCTCCTACACCTGTTTTTCTGGTAGCAAAAACTCTGTGGCTACCTTCAACTTGAATATAGATTTTAGCTACAATTTTTGTCATTTAGATAACAAATTGATCACTGAACAAATATATTTTCAGAAAATTGGCCTAGAGCATGAACTGCTGTCCAACATAGATTGCACTGTTTAAAAGCTAGATATATTATATATACATTTCTAATACATTTTCTGCATGTAAACATATACACACAGAATAAAAATAAGAAAAACTATTTTATGGAGGTGAGAGACTGACACACACAAGGGTACTGCAAAGAGTTCTTTAAAAATGGAATTAAAGTATGAGTCTATTTTGGTACAAAATATTTTGTAATCCATACAAATTTTTCTTAATACGCACTTTCTATGAACTTTTTGAAGGCTCTCCCTCTATTCTTTGATTTTTGAAAGTTAAACCTTTCATAGTGTAAATTTTGTATTGTGGGGACCAGCAGTTGGGGTAATGGCTATGTTGTTGGACTCCAATGTAGTCAACCACAGTTTGAGTCCTGCTGGACCTGTTGGCTTAAACTCACACTGGGCACGTGTGCATGAGTGCTCAAGATCCTAAGAGGAGAATAGAGGAGAAGGGATTGTGGCATGGCATCCCCCCTGGGTGAGTGATTTCTCACTTTCTGTGTCTCTCTCTCTGTCTTTCTGGCAAGCCTATGCACCCTATAATAAAAACCTCTCCAAAAAAATTGAAAAATAAATTTAATATTGTGATATAACACATATGCCACAAAATTCACCATTTGAAATTTCAGTACATTGACGAGTTTGTGGAACATTACCACCAACTATCCTGAAGAGCGGATTTACCTCAGAGAGAAGCCCCGTATCCATTAGCAGACATTCTCCATTCTTCCTCTTGCTATACCTGGCAACCATTATTTTCCATCTCTATGAATTTGCTATTCTGGGTATTTATTGAAAATAGAATGACACAGTATGGGGTCATTGTGAATGGCTTCCTTCAAACATGTAATGTTTTATAAAGTTTATCCATGTCTGAATATGCCATTCTTTTGCTGTGGCTATACAGTAGTCCATAATATGGATATAACACATTTGCTTATTCATTCATTAGTTGATGACCATTTGGATTATTTTAATTTACTTTTGGTTATTTTAAATAAATTGACTATGAACTTTTGTTCATAAGTTTTTGTTTGAATACCTGTTTTTAATTCATTTAAGTGCAAATCTAGAAGTGGAATTTTTAAAAATGTATTTATTTCGGGTCAGCAGGTGGCATAATGGTTATGTCACTGAACTCCTGCATGGCCAACCACGGTCTGAGTCACAGACTCCATGGATTGAAAATCTTGCCAGATGTGCATGTGTGTGTGTGTGTGTGCATGACCAAGATCCCAGGAGAATGGAGGAGAAGGGACTGTTGAAAGCAATACCACCCAGGGGTGATTTCTCATTTTTCTTCTCATTGTCTGTTTTTCTCTCATGTGACCTAAGGCAAAAATCTTAAAAAAAAGAAAAAAAAGAGAGAGAGAGAGAAGTGGTTTGGCTTTGCATAACACAAAGACAGAGAAATAGAGACAAGAGACAGACAAATAGACAGAAGAACCCTTGATAGAATCTAGTCATGCTGCCATTCCCTTTCTCTATTCCTCCACCTGTTTAGGATCCTGGGCATTTATGTACATGTTTGATGTGTTTTCAGGCATACCAAGGATATAAACCCACTATTGTCTAAATGTCTCCTGGCACTAAAGTACAGTTTGCTATTGATAGAGCCACCAGGCTGGGCTTAGGTATAAAATTTTTGGGTCATGTGGCAACTCAATATCTAACAGTCTTAGGAACTTCCACATTGGTTTTACAGTGCTTGTACGATTGATTGTACATTCTACCAGCTATGAATGGAGGCTCCAATTTCTACACAGACAGCCTGGTGGTTAAGGCACTGGACTCCCTCATAGATGACTGCAGTTCAAGTCCTGAACCTGGTGGCTTGAAAATTATGCCAGGCATGTGTACATGTGTGCCCAAAATCCCAAGAGGAGAATAGAGAAGTCACTTTTTCTCTCCCTGTTTCTCTCTGTCCCTTTCTGGCAAGCACATGCACTCTGTGAAAGAAACGAAAACAATACAAACAAGCAATTTATCTATTTCTATATCTATATCTATCTATCTAGCTAGCTAGCTATCATACACACACACACACACACACACACACACACACACACAGAGGGCAAGAGAAAGAGAGCTTTTTATTAAGTGTGAAATAGTATCTCTTGTTACTTAGATTCCTTTCTCTAATGAAAATGATATCAAGTATCTTTGCTTTGCTCATTGGTCATTAGTATTTGTTCTCTGAAGAAACATTAAATCAAATATTTTTTCCCATTTTTGATTGAGTTATTGCCTCACAGATAAGTCATAAGACGTATTTCTATATTGGTTATTAGATTTTTATCAGATATATGATTTGAAAATATTTTTCTCCCATTCTGGGGATAGTCCTTTTACTTTCATGGTAGTATCTTTTAGTAAACAAAAATTGTTAACTTTGTTGATGTCTAATTCATCTGTTTTCTTTGTTTATTGCAGTTTTGGTGTCAAATCTAAGAAAGCTATGGCGAATCCAAGGTTATAGAGATTTAACATGTCTTTCTCTAAGATATTTATAGTTTTATCGTGTATACTTAATTATTTCATACTTGCTAGAGTTTGAAAGTTTTTATCCCCTCCAGAATTCATGTTGAAACTTAATCCTCTACGGGAAAGTGTTGAGAGGTGAATCCTAATGAGAGGTGCAAGGTAAATGGATTAACACTGTATAACAAAGGCTTGTAGAAGCCAGTTCTCTCTCTCTCTCTTCCTCCCTGTTGCCATGTGAGGAGCAGCATTCCTTCCCTACAGAGGATAGAGCATTCCAGGTGCCATCTTAGAAACAGAAACTAGGCTTTCACCAGACACCAGATGCCAGTAACTAGATCTTAGATTTCATAGTCCCCAGAACTGTGAGGAAACAAAGTTTTGCTCTTTACAAATTATCCACTCCATAATATTTCATTACATCACAAAAGGGACTAAGAAAATCCATTTACTTTAAATTAGCTTTTGCCTATGATTTATTCTTTTACATGTTGATATACCAGTGTCATTTGTTGAAATACTGTTTTCTCCTCATTGAGTGGTATAAACACCACTCAAACATTTAAAAATAAATTGACAGGAGCCAGGTTGTGGTGCAGTGTAACACAACAGGACTGACATGGAAAAGGTCTGGAGTTCATATCCTGGAACCTCCCTAAACATGCCAGTGGTGTGTATGTGTGCCTGTGATGCGGGTTATTTATTCGCATAGAGGTGGCATGAAAGCCTCTGTTTGGAGTACCTTTCTCTTTTTTCTCTGTTTCTCTATGTCTCATGGAAAGAAATTAGTAAAAATAAACTTAAAGAAAAGTAGTTTCTCATAGTCTTATTTCTTGATCTGCAATAATATTACATTGATCTACATGTCAGTCTGGTATTCTGTGACCACACTGTCATAATTCATAGTGAAGTTTAAAAGCAGCCAGTGTGAGTCTTCTAACTTCGTTCTTCTTTTTCAAGATCGTTGGCTGTATACCTGTTTATGAGTCAAAATTTGTTTTATTCCATGTCTCATAATTTTGGTTAAAAATTGGACAATTTTAATAAAGTTGTATGGCAACTCTGGAATAGAGAACTCAGCTCTGGAATAGAGAACAAACTCTATTCCAAGGTTTGTTTTTGTTACTGCTTGTAATTGTTATTTGTCTGTTTAGTGACATTAATCAACCAATTGTACAAAGTCTATATGTTTGTCAAATACACCCACTAAAATCTGCAGTAAACTTGGTAGTCAGCTATCAATTGGACAGAAATTTTCATAAATGACTAGAACTAATGAATTCCCAAGACTTCCCCAAGGGACCTTGTGAAGCTATTGGGTAAGTTTTCTACTTCAGCTAAGCAAATTAACATTTTTCTTAGATTCTACTTCTTGTTTGCAAAGAGCCTCTGGGTCAGTGAGAAGTGAGACTTTAGCATGGTCTCAAGTCTTGATTGAGCATGTATTAAGTCCCATGTATGGACATGGTATTTTAGATTTTAACAATATTGAGACTTACAAAAGACCCTATGGACATTCCATCTTCAGCTCTTTTAAGGTTCTTGGTTAGTATATTGTTTGCTCCAACTTTTATCTAGTGCCTCAGAGAGTCTTTAGGTCAAAACTGTCAACAAAGGCCCCATGGAAGGCCAGGTCTCACCAGACAGGTTAGTAATAATTCGTCCCAAATTGAGGCTTTGATAACTCCAACTGTGTTCTGCTCCTTCCAGTACTGAGAACATGGTCTGCTATTGTTCAAGCCTGTTATGAAATTGAAGGGCAGGGGACTGGACTAGGACAAGATAAAACACCACAGAGCTCTCTGTCTTTTCACCAAAATCCAGCCAGTTTTCTTGACTGAACATTGCTAGGTTGCTCCTAGACTTGAGTTCATTTCAAGACTTCTCTAAACATTGATTCTATTCTTTATCAATTTTTGTCATTGCTATTTTGTGAATGCCAAACTTTCTGGAGTTCTTACTCTACCATCTTCAATTAAATTACCACTTATAATTTTTATTAATTAAAAAGGTGCTGGGGCCAGCAGTTGGGGTAATGGCTATGTCGCTGGCCTCCCATGTAGTCAACAGTGGTTCGAGTCCTGAACTGGGAGCTTGTGCAAGCATGCCCAAGATCCTGAGAGGAAAATGGAGGAGAAGGAATTGCGGCGTGGCCATACCCCCTGGGGTGGGGGGGATTTCTTGCTTTCTATCTCTCTGTCTCTCTCCGTCTTTCTGGGGAGCGCATGTGCCCTATAGCAAAAACCTCTCCAGAAAACAAAAACAGAAACAAAAATGGGCGCATAGATCATGATGTTTGAAATCAAATATTCATCTCTCTGAGATCAACATGAGGGCATCAAAGTCTTTAAGTGTGGAGTACATACAATTAAAAATGAATGTTTGGGGCAGTTTTTTTCAGAATAAATTTTAAAATCTAAAGATTTCTATTAGAATTACTATCTGAAAGGACCTATAATCAGATTGAATTAGAATGATATATTCAACAACTCTCAGCGAATATCTACATAAGATGCTTATTTAGTAATAAATATTTCATCAAAACCAGGCATGGAATTTTTAAAAGAGGTGCAATAGAGTTACACAATTTCCATAGGGGACTCAGAATCATTTAAGGGTAATTTTTTCTGACATTTTCTCTGTCATGTTATTATCCATGGCAGATGACTGAAATATTTTACATCCATATGGCTCTCTGATTTTTTTTAAGTTCTGAGTTATTACATGCTGAGTAAATCATCTTCTATGTTAAAGTCAATCATACAGAAAGTATAAAAATTGCATCAGAACCAAGGGGTTTTCATACTTAAAATTAACCTATTACCATTCATATTGGTAATCTTACAGAAAATCCAATTCAACATCTCTGTTTTTTCCTCTAGACTTAGGCACAATGGTCAATGCTGAATAAATAAAGATGACTGACATAGTGGTTATATTTTGGGAGACTTTAGATGCAGAGAATAAAATAATGTCATTTAAATATAAGTAATTTATTACATGCATTCACTAAATTCTGGCTGATACAAAAGGAAAAAATAGCCACTTGAAGTCAGGAAAGGTAACATGAAGACATTTAAACTCAGTCCTACAAAATGAGTAGAGTGTCATCTAAAAATAAAGGTAATCTAGAAATATAAGACAGTATACATATAATAAACATTGTTTTTTTTTAAAGTAGTCTACTTTTCCTTCTTAAAAGTGTGATTTTGTATTAGATACATTGTTTTCACATTGTCTCATGGGAATCTGAACTCATATTCACTAGAAGTGAGCCTAATTGATCTAAGGATAAAGAAATAGCAATGCGACTCCATTCTGATTAATGGTATGTGTGAAACTAAGTTTAATCACAGGATTCTCAAAAATAGCTTTTCAGTTTTAAGTAAATATCAAGGAAAGATAATCATGTCTGCTCCTTCCGAAATAATTATTTCTGATCCAAGACCAGCAGAGGGCATAATGATTTCATATCCGGACTCCCACATAGTCAACTGTGGTTCAAGTCCTGGGCCCAGTGGCTTGAAACTCACGCCGAGCATGTGTGCATGCATATCCATAATCCTGAAACAAGAATAGAGGAGAAGGGATTGTGGCATGGTCATCCCACCTGCAGGGATCCCACATTTCTATCTCTCTGTTTCTCTGTGTTTCTCTGGAGAGTGCACATGCCCTGTAGCAAAAATCTCTCTTAATTAAAAATAAAAGAAAGAATTATGTCTGAATTTAATGCTTGGAATTTATGCAGCATCTTGTCACCCACTGAAAACTAAAGAAAATTCTAAAGTCAATAAAATGGAGAATGAAAAAAATCCTAGATTCTTGAAATCATTGAGGGTTAAATCAGTGGGCCTCCTTTTATATAATAAAATAAGTGTTCTTATCGGTTAAGTCAATTTTAAGTATGATTCTTGTTAGGTGATGCTGAAACAATCCTCACTAATACAGTGAGTAAAAACACACAAGCCTTTGTTAAAAGGGTCTGGGAGAGGGAACCAGCAGTTAGCATAATGGCTATGTCGCTGGACTCCCACATAGTCAACCGCGGTTCACGTCCCGGACCCAGTGGCTTAAAACTCACACTGGGCGTGTGTGAGTACGTGCCCAAGATCCCGAGAGGAGAATGGAGGAGAAGGGATTGTGGCATGACCATCACCCCTGGGAGGTGATTTCTTGCTTTCTGTCTCTATGTCTCTTTCTGTCTGTCTGGCGAGTGCACACGCCCTATAGGGAAAACTTCTCCAAAAATAATAATAATAATAATAATAAAAAAAAAGGGTCTGGGAGGAGAAATAGGTAGAAAAATAGTGTTTGAGGAGAAATAGCTAAAGGGGATTAGAATATAAGAGGTCTTCATTTGACATTATAGAGTTGTGAATGTATATAAAAACCACATGTGATCTTCAAAGAATTCTAAGCAAAAGATTGATGTAAAAAAAAAATAATCCAAGTATTAATCTGAGGTAGAAACCAGAAGATACACCGGAACAGTACTACAATATTCTGTGAACAAGAAGAAAAAGTCTAAACTTCGCCAGTAGACATGGAGAAATAAGAAATGGACAGAGACATTTCAAAGGAAAATCCATAAAACCTGGAGTTACTTGAAATTCTGTAAAAAAGAGACAAATGACATATAAGTGGACTTCGAAATGCTCCAGATAAAATTGTATTAAAATATGAGTTTATTTTGGTACAAAAATGTTTGTATTCCATGCATATTTTTTCAGAATATGCATTTTTCCACCAACTTTTTAAAGTCCCCTTGTGTTTTGAAGTATAATTTAGAAAACAGGTTAAGTTTAGGAAACTAAAGCTTAGGAGAATTAGGGTTTTTAAAAATATGTTATTTTTTGGAACCAGCGGTTAGCATAATGGCTATGCTGTTGAACTCCCCTGTAGTTGATCTCAGTTCGAGTCCCAGACCCGGTGGCTTAAACTCGCGCAGCGTGTGTGTGTGCATGTGTGCCCAAGATCCTGAGAGGAGAATGGAGGAGAAGGGCGTGGCCATCTCCCCTGGGGGGTGATTTCTCACTTTGTATCTCTCTGTCTCTCTCTGTCTTTCTGGCGATCGCACGCACCCTATAGCAAAAACCTCTCCAAAAAAAAAAAAATCTTGTTTGTTAATGTTCTTAATCCTGAGTGGCTTTAATTGTATTTCTTTAACAATCTGAAATCAAATATTTACTGACTCTATAGAATTGGTTTGTGCAATAGCAGGGCTTAATCACTCACTGACCTCAATTATTTTGACACTTTAAAATATTTTAGTCCTGGCTTGTACAGTGATTGAAAATCTTTTCTAGCTATTTTAAAAAAAATATATTTTTATTTTTATTTTTCTCTAGCTGTCTCTATAATTTTTATTTTAGCTTAGGTTTTTAGAACTTTGACTGTTGTTTGTTTAGGTGCTTTTGTTTGTTTTTATTCTACTCAGATATCAATGAACCTATTGTACCTGTACCTTGATTTCTTTTATCAATTTTGGAAATTTTTGACTCATTATTTATCTCTTCAAATTTATTTTTTTCTTATCTGTGTTCTATTGTGTATCTAAGAGTATAACTACACATCTGTCGGACCATTTGATATTGTTTCCTATCTCTGATTTTTTTTTCACTTTTATTACTTTGTGTTTTGTTTTAGATACTCTCTAGTGGCTATCTTAAAGTTCACAGATAGCTCTTCTTCCGGATATAGTCTGCCTGTAAACTTACCAGAGGAGTTGTTAGTGTATCATGGTGTGTTTTCTTCTATAGAAGTGATCTACAACCTTTTGGACACCAGGAACTGATTTCATGGAACAATTTTTCTAAAGACTTGATAAGGGGAAATAGCTTTGAAATGAATCTACCAGCATACATTTTTTCTTGCACTTTATCATTATTACGTTGTAATATATAATTAATTTTACAAGTCACTATAATGCAGAATCAGTTAGAACCCTGAGCTTATTTTCCTGCAACTAGATAATTCTATCCAGGGCCTTCTACGAGAATCGAATGTTGCTGCAGCTCTGATAGGAGGTGGGGCTCAGGCAGTCAGGTGAGCAATGGAGAGCGACTGTAAATACAGATGAGGCTTTGCTTACTTGCCTGCCACTCACTTCCTGTTGTATGATCTCAGGTGTGTGGGGGAGTTGGGAGGAGCCTCTGTTTTATAGTATTTACATTGAGCGATTTTTATGTCTTTATTCTCCCTGGTGAAATTCTCAGAGGTTTATCTGTTGTGTCTTCCTTTTCCACTAGAAACTTTAACACAGTAATTATGGTTACTTTAAAGACTCTCTTCTTTTTTTAGTTTTTTTAATTTTTACTTTCTATATTTTGCCATAGTGCATGTGAGCTCACCAGAGAGAGACAGAGGGATAGTGAGAAATCAGAAATCACTCTCTGGGTAAGAAATGGCAATATCACATTCCCTTCTCCATTCTCCTCTTAATATTTTGGGCATGCATGCACATGTGTCCAGCATGATTTTCAAGCCACCAGATCCAGGACTTGAACTGGGAGTCCATCACCTTAACTACCATGTCACCTGCTGGCCCCAAGACCTTTCTTGATAGTTCTAACACCTGAGTAAGTTGAGTTCAGCTCTAATTACTTTTTCTTTCAAAAGTGGATTACCTTTTCTATATGTTTGTGTTCTTATAATTTTTTAATGCCTTTCTGTAGGACAGCATGCTTAGAACAGAACAACAGAAATGGAGATAAGTAGTATATTTGCCTAGAAGGAAGGGAATCTCTTTGATTGGGCCATACTTCTGGAGTGCTGTGGCAATCTCATTTGTTATCATTAACTTTATTGAACCATAGTCTCCAATACCTCAACTGATTTTTTAAAATATATTTTTGCTGTAGGGTGCATGCTCTCACCGGAAGAACAGAGAGAGAGAGACAGAAAGTGAGAAATCACTCCCTGAGGAGATGGTTATGCCACAATCCCTTCTCCATTTTCCTCTTGGGATTTTGGGCATGCATGCATACTCACCTGGTGTGAATTTAATCTGCCAGGTCTGGGACTTGAACCACAGTCTACTACATGGGGATCCAGTGATATAACCATTATGTCATCTGCTGGTCCTGATGTGTTGTTCTTAGTATGGAGTGCTGGAAATTCTTGCTCAGTATCTTTGTTCCACACTCAGATCAGACTTCTAAGTTACTGATATCATTGTCTTAGAAAGACTCTCTACCCATGTTCTTGCAACTCCCACAGCAGTACACTGCTATTTCTTGTTCCTACATGCTAGACTCATAAGGAGGTTGGATGTGGAGGGTTCTTGGTTCTTTGGCTCCAGCATCAATTTTAAGTAGGATCTGTATGCTTAGATTTGTGTGTGAAGCTTTATAAGTATTCCAGCTGCTCCTCTCTCAAGGCATTTAAACTCTGCTTCATAGCTGTGGCAGATCTCGAGAGTATTTTTTCTCCTTCTCCAGAAGTAGCAGCCATCTTCTTTTTACTGGTGAGAAAGCAGGGTCTACACGGTTTTCATGACCCTCCCCTTGGAACCTAACTTTTGTTCCTACCCTTTGCTGAGAATTAGCAGATCTTTATCTAGTTTCTAGGAAATGGGAAAGAGAAATCTTTACCTCCTGCCACAGGTGTATGTATGCTGCTCCTACCACTCCCTCAGAGCTACGGGTGTGTGAGAACTTGCTGATTACATAAAGCAGCCTCAAGATTTTGATTAAATGAAAGAAAATTTCGGTGAAGGTAGGGGTGTTTCACACCTGTACCTACAATGACAGCCTATTATTCCCTCTTGGTATTCATTTGGAATCTCCATTGTTTTTTGTCCTGTTCCCAAACATTTCCATAGGAACATGATGGAGGACCATAGAAAATCTAGTACTAATTACCTGAGTGATACACAAAGAATGTCAATAAGAAAATATGTGTCTAACTAACCCATGAGGGTTAAAGAACATGTGAATCCCTTGATTGAGGTTTGCTTTGTTTCAAAGCATAAGTAAAAGTTTAGGCAGATATAAACATAGTGATGTAGATTTAGATGAAGATAGATATATAGATAGAAAATACACATATACATAGGGATATATATTATATATGTATGTATAGATATACATTTGTGTACATACATATATAAACATATTTGTGTGTGTGTGTGCGTGTGTGTGTGTGTGTATTCCCAAATAGGCCTATCCATTTATTTGTTAAATGAGGAAAAAGATAATGATAATAAGATTTCACCAAGGTAATTTGATTTCACATTGAGCAGACATGTAATCAATTACAATACACAATTTGAGCGATCTCTTGCTGAATGAATGTCAGCAAAAACTTAGTTGAGATATAGCCATCCCCTATGAACCCTGCTTTCAGCCACTATTCCATGTCATATCATATAATTAAAGATTTCCACCATCATGCAAAGGACTGAAAACAGAAATTGCATTATCTGGTTTTTGCATGAGTAACTATTCAATTAAAAAATAAACAAGAGAATACTTAATTGGAAAAGCGCTTGCATACCGATGTTTGTTGCAGCACTATTCACAATTGCTGTCATGGAAACAACCCAAATGCCCACGAACAGATGAATGGATAGAAAAAGTGTGGCACATATACTCAATGGAATACTATTTAGCCATAAAAAAACCCTGGCTTTTGACAGGAAGTGGATAAATATGGAAGATTTACTGCTGAGTGAAGCAAGCCAGGTTATGAAGGAGAGGCATTGTATGTCCCCACTTAATATATATGGAGTGTCCGCACTCTATGACTAAAACTAATTGACTAAAGGATATAGAAACACAGGACATAGATGTAATACCAGATATAGTGTGTGTGAAAGAGGAGGGTCTGAGGAAGGACATTTAGAAGAAAAATAGGGAGGCAAAGTATTAGTGGCACAAACAGATGATCTGTTGAAGATATTTTGTAGTTTTATCAACTGTACTAAGGAGATATATTCACCTGTTGAAATATCCATTTTGTAAGACAAATAATTATGTGATTGAATGTATAAAAGAAAATTAAATAAAAAATAAAAATAAAGGGAAGAAGAAAGTAACTACAATAGAATAGCAAAATAAATAAACAAATAAAAATAAAGAAGAGAGACCCTTTCATCAGTATCTCTACATGTCTAAACTTTCTCTCTCTCAAGAATTTAAAATATCCACATATAGACTGTCCAGAAAGTAAAAGGCAATTCTCACACCTATCAGATCACAGCATTATTCCATATCAGTCAAGTTCATTTCTGTGCTCCTACCATAAATGTGGCAATTTACTAGGCACTGGTACTAGTGCTTTGAGCAAGATAATAAAATTGATATGCATGTGGATTACAAGAGCTAATGAGTAAGATCATCTTTAAATGGATAATTACATAACTGCTTAATTATAATAGTATTGAGTGTATCAAGAGATTGGTACAAACCATTTTCAGAGGAGGCTATAGTCATGTAACTAGTAGAATTGATTAGTTGAATAAAAAAGGGAAGAGAAGACATTTCCTTCTCCCCATAGTCCATAATTTTATAGCATAAGGCACAGTGACAGCTACAAAGTCTTCAGCCACTTGAGAAGGAGACTCCCATTAAACTGTATTTAATATTTTCCTAAGGATTATTTATGGAGAAATGGTATGATACATTTTCCTAGACTCAAACAGTATCAAAAATGTTATTAAAATGGTCATTTATGGAAGTGAAAAATGATTTATTATACTCTTGGAAATAAGTAGTAAAAAAACCACCATGTGGCATCCTTCCAGTTTGCCAACAAATAGTAAAGTTAAATAAAATGAGTCTCTCAGTTAGTAATTTTGAATAAATCACACTGCCCACTGCAATCCAGATATAAGTGGACTATTTATAAGACAGCTCAGCTAAACAAATGATTAAAAGTTACGAAGGCAATGAATGAGAAAACAAAGGGTTGTTTTGTTTGTTTGGCTGTTCATTTAAACAGAGAAATATTTTTGAATTCTCTGTGTATATACATGTGCATATGTGTGTGTGTGTTTTATTTTAAATAACCAGTCCAACTTCAAAAAGACAGGATAATCTTTTGCTATCAGATGAGTGGAAGAGTTTTTCAAAAATCTTTATTTTATACATATGTCCATGTGTATGCTCCTATACACCCACAAATTGATAGTGCTAGTTAGCTCTGTCTGCTCTTAACAGTAATTAACATACCCATTATCCTATCTTTCAATGTTATCATCAAGGCCATCCCAAACATAGGTCAGTGATAAATAAAGGCAGAGACTGAAAAATCTCCCAATAAACTTTGTCTTCCTTCACAAGTTCCTATAACACTTCACTTTCGTTCTTTAGTGAAACTGCCAAACATTTTAGGACAAAACATTTTGTTCTTTTAAGACTTCTTCAGTGTCTACTCCAAGAACTCAGAGGAAAACATTTAGTCATCATTATTGAACATAGTGGATAGCCATGAACTCTTTTACCTTTATCTTCAAATTCCTTTTGCTATCTGATTACCAGATGGAGTGATTTAAATAGTCTTCTATAGAACTGTATACTTTTGTGCCACTAAGATGTACCATCTTAGGTATGGTCACCATTTCTCAAGTAAATACCAGATCATACTCATCTTTCTAAAACTTTTCTTTAATCCAGGCACAGTGAGTAAGCCTTTTACATAGGGAGTCGGATCTCATATAGCAGGCTGCAATTCCAGTCCTGGCCCCTGTGGCTTGGAAACCACACAAAACACATATGTGTGTATACCCCAAATTCTGATTGGGTGGAGTTATGAAGGGAAAAGGATTGCAGCATAACCACGTTGGTATTCCTTCTTTTTCTTTCTCCTCTCTGCACACATCCAAGTGCACACAACCTCTGGTAATTAAAAAAAAATTATTTCTCGGGAACCAGCAGTTAGCGTAATGGCTATGTCGCTGGACTCCCACGTAGTCGACTGTGGTTCGTGTCCCGTACCCGGTGGCTTAAAACTCACGCCGGGCACGTGTGCGTGCGTGCCCAAGATCCCGAGAGGAGAATGGAGGAGAAGGGATTGCGGCGTGACCATCCCCCCTGGGGGGTAATTTCTTGCTTTCTGTCTCTATGTCTCTCTCTGTCTGTCTGGCGAGCGCACGCGCCCTACAGTAAAAATCTCTCAAAAAAAAATTATTTCTCCAACTCACTCTAAACAACAGACAATAATTTTCTTTATTATATAAATGACAAATCTATGTATTCAGAAAATCTGAGTCACTTACTTATAGTCACATAGTACAGAACAAAGAAGAGAGCTATATTTCTAACCAGGGATTTTCAAAACAAACTCTTAAAAAGTAAAAAGAGGTAATCTAGGAAAAAAAGATAAGAATAGGTTTTTTTTATTTTTAAAGAAGCATGTTTATCTTTAACTCATTTATCTCATTCTATGTATAAATATATATCATGATATATAATATGTGTGTGCATATATGTATATATACATATAAAATGAAACTTCTTAAAAATCCATCAGGAATGATGCCCAAGAAAATAGACTAATACTTTCTTAAATGTGTCTGAAGTGAATATACAGTCAAGAACATAATTAAAGATAAGACAATGACCAAAAAGTGGAGAAGGGGAATATTTTATTGGTTTGAGTTGGTTTAAAGTGAAGATAGTGCAATTTGAATAAGATTGGAAATACTGGAGAAAATAAGAGACGTTGGAAATAGGAAGAGGCATGTGAGTACTTGGATATAGTTCTTAAAGAATAAGAAGGTGGAAAGTTTATTATTATTACTATTATTATTACTAGAAAAGCAAAACAGTTACTCTTGGATAGAAGAGCAAGGGTAATAGTATGATGTATTCTAAGAAATCCATACATAGGCCATATGAGAGAATGCCAAAAACAATGAGCAGCTAACATATAACAGAAGCAATAATAGTCAAGTCTGGTGTCACATCAGAAGGTAGTCACGTATGCTTCTCCAATTTTTGCAAGAGTAAAGAATGTTATTAGGTTGTCAGAAAAGTCAGGACATATTTGTTGCTATATTTTTCTATACAAAAATGTGTGATGACTTTTCTGACAACCCAATAAAATTGTAGGTACAGTATAGAGAATGCTTTGATCCAACGACAGATTCCTGACCAGGCAGAACCTGTAAATCCTCTACTAATTCTGTCAGCCCCACGTAAACTAATGATAAGACAACAGTAAATTGCTGCTAAATATTCATCTTAAAATTCATAATAAATCTCCAGGCACCTTGACTAATGAGCCATCTCAGCACACAGACGTAAGCAGAGCTGAGGAATACCTACCTGACAGGGAAAATAGCACTGAGGATGACTCTGATAGCTAACATCCATCAGGATTTAAACAGAACTCTGAACTAGTCTGTCACTGCAAGACATACTACTCAGTATGCGATGGCAAATCCTCAAATTAAAATGCCAGGCATTTAGCAGCAATTATCTAATGGATTTTCACTTCCATAGATGTATTCCAAATTTCTTATTTTCAAATGAAAAAAATGTATAGCCTGATTTCTCTTTGAGAGCTCGCGTAAAGTGGAGGCCTCTGCTGTGCTTCTTTGAGCACAGCTTAGAGAAAAGCAGTACACAGGATGATACAGAAGAGAAGGTGGAAGCATGCATGACTATCACTTCTTGTCACCTGAGCTGGATTTTATGTATTAACTGTGCTGAATAATATATGATTGGAATATAATGAGCACTAAAATTCCTATAAAACATCTTTATTCTGTGTATGTACTAGTTGCATTTCCAGCTAAATTGACTGCTCCATCCTTTTATTTTTATACAGAAAGCCTGCCAATTAAACTATGTATTACATGGTATATAAACCATTCATTCACATCCACGGAGATATTTCTCTTATTGAGAGTGGAAGACTGCTAAGCTTACTAAATACTTTTGCTTTCTATTTTTAAGAAAGACAGGGAATTGAAAAATTATAAATTCTTATCAGTCCTATATTTCAGAAGGAAAAACAAAATGAAGTTTTAAATTTAAGAAGTTTGTTCAAATTCCTTGGAAAATATAGCTTGAAGGGAGAACAGATGTAAAGATGCTTTATTTGGAAGGTGTAAACCCAGGCCAGCAAGGTGTGGAAAAGCAGAAGGGAGGTGTTGGAAGATGCAAAGCAATGTGCAGTTACAGGCTGCTACTCTGGTCATTGTTCACAGTGAACCATGAGGAAAGGAAAACCAGGTCATTCAACAAGAAATCCATCTGGCCTTGGAGATATCTGTGAGAAAGTAAAAAGAAATGCAATGTGTCTTTCGGACTTTCTCTTCTCCTGGTTCCCACTGATAGAAGTTTGCTTCATATGGATGTAGTTCCATGTAGTATCATTGAATCTTTTCAGCTGCTATTTTGAATACCAGAGCTCATGTTCTGTTGTTTATTGCCTTATCCAAAACCAAAAGTGAAAGGTGACAGACTCTCTAAGCATGTGCCTGATAGGCCACCATGGTCATGAGCTGCATAAGAACAGCCAAGCACTCCTAAGGGAATGGTCAGTTGTTTTGCTTCTTTGAGAAGATAAAAGCTTTTGGGCCTAGAGAAGTTAGTCAAGCACTTGAAACCTGGCAAGTGGCTGAAAAAGTGCCAAGGAATCCCAAGAAGTACTTAAGATTTGTTTGAATCTGATACAAGGACCAATTATTACAAACACAAAACATTCACTGACAATAATGAGGGCTTGTATTGGTGAATGGTAAGTAAAACACAGCTCAGTGTCTCTGCTTGTTATGCATTTGTTGAGTAAATAATCAAAGTGAACAAATACGGAAAAAGCCTTTCTAAATCAGGAATGAAAACAGCAAGTGACGTACTTACTCTTGTATTGAGTTGTAGGTGTGACTGGCTTAGGGTATTTGTGTTTTATCTGTTGGAGCATAAGAGGTTGTTAAATGTAAGGAATCATAAGAAATAACAGAAGGCTTCTGTCATCTCACAAAAACTGATAGTCATACATAACTCAACTACAGAAAAATTAGCTTCGACTTCATAGGAGATAGTGAAAATAAAAACTGGATAGTCACCAGAGAAAATTTCTGTCATAAAATTTCTATCATTTCTTTCATTTAATAAAACTGTTGAAAGAGAAGGTCTGCCAGATTAAATACCTCATAGAATCCCTTTACAAATTGCCACTGTGGTGAAATTTTACTTCCATGTATAAAATCAGTATTGTTTTCTCAAATTATGTATTTATGTAGAGAAAATTTTATAAAAATCCTCACTTGAATAGCTCTATATAATGAACTAAAATTTTAAGCACTTATAAAACATATATCTATAATTTTATAAGAACATTTTGAACTCTAAGAAAGACAATACATCATAAAGGGTTTTAATAGACAAGCATACGGTTGAAACTCATTATTTTCAGATTTCATATTTGTGGATTCACCTACTCACGAAAATGTATTTGTAATCCTAAAATCATGGTCATTCTTAAACATGCACAGAGTAGTGAAAACCTTGAATGGCCATGTGTGTTTGTGCTCCTATTTGTAGTTGAGTAGGGCAATCTGCTTTCTTCTTTCGGTTTTTATATCATAGCCAGTCGTTCTTTTAATTGTTTA
This sequence comes from Tupaia belangeri chinensis, assembly GCF_000334495.1. Classification (NCBI taxonomy): domain Eukaryota; kingdom Metazoa; phylum Chordata; class Mammalia; order Scandentia; family Tupaiidae; genus Tupaia; species Tupaia belangeri. Next base: position 2,660,647 of record NW_006159742.1, on the reverse strand, counting down.
TTTACTGTTACATTTTTCACATTTTTGTGCATTCTATGGGTGATTTACTATTTACAATGATGCTGAAGCATGAAACAGATCTTCTACTTCATGTTACCAAAAGCAGGGAGAATGTGATGTACTGTATGGAGGAAATATATGTGTTGGACAAGCTCCCTCAGTATGAGGTATAGGGTTGTTGGTTATGAGTTCAATGCTGATAATCAATGTTAATACTCAATAATATTAAATAAGGAAGGAATAATAAGAAATAACAGTATTTTTAATAGAATCACTTACAAAACAAATTTATGTATTGATTAGTTGATAAAAATGTTACAACTAGAGACTTATAGGAACTTAACCCTAAATTTCCTCTAGGAACAATCATTCAGTATTCACTAATTCAGTGTTTTTTGTTAACTTTATTGAACAAATCTCCCATAAATAATGTCACTTCACTGTATTTGGGAAAGAGAAACACAAAGAATCATATTAGTTATTCTAAATTCTACTTAAGCTGAGGGAGAAGATTTGGTTTAGGACAACATCTGATTCTGACAGATTGCGGAATAACAGGGGAGTTCAACTTTCTCTAAACTCCATCTTTGCTCCCTTTCTTATAGAGTTCATATGCTAATCAACAGAAAATACTCAGACTAATAAGGCAGAGGGAGTCTAGTAAATTGTATTGTTCTCAAATTCAAAAACTAATTGAGAGGTAAACACCGACATTAGACAAATGGAATTCCAAATGCCAGCTTAGTTACTGACAAGAGCTACATGAAAGTACACACATTAGATGTTCAGCTAAAAGGACTTTCTGATACTACATTCCAGATTTAAAATGCAATCATTCATCCAAGCACACGAAATGCTAAGAATTTAGAGACTTCATTTTATGATTAGCATCTCTTCTGTAAATTATTAGACTAAAAGAACAGAGACAAAAGTTCCTCTCACATAAAGCAAGCAGGCTCAAAGTCAGGGGAAAACTGAGCTATAATTGCTCACCACGTCAAACAGATAATTCACACTTCCTCCTCAGGAAAAGAATGAAAACTGTAAGGCACTAGGAATTATAACTTTCCTCTATGTGGACATAGACAATGAGGAGAGGTGTGGGTTCTTACTAAACTCTGATAGGCAACACATTCTAGAGACTATTTAAAAATATATTTATTTATTATTATTTTATTATTATTTTAAGGTGATCCAAGAAAGGCAGAGGGAAAGTGAGAAAGCAAGCTACCAGATTCAGGACTTGAAATGTTGTTGGCCAGTGCCTTACGCAGCATGCCACCAACTCTTCTAGAGTCATTTTGATACACTGAAAAACAAATTACTAAATAAAATTGAAAATGTGTGTCGTACCATCTACTGACCTCTGTAGGAAAAGCTTGCAACCACCATAAGAAGAATGACCATTTTCTGTTTTAAATGCCAAGTCTCAAGTCCATCTTTTTTTTTTTTTTTTTTTGAGAAGTTTTTGCTATAGGGCTATAGGTTTTTGCTACAGGCAGAGAGAGACAGAGAGACAGAAAGCAGGAAATCACCCCCCAGGGGGGTTGGCCACGCCACAATCCCTTCTCCTCCATTCTCCTCTCGGGATCTTGGGCACGCACACACACGCGCCCGGCGTGAGTTTAAGCCACCCGGTCCGGGACTCGAACCGTGGTCAAGTACATGGAAGTCCAGCGACATAGCCATTACGCTAACTGCTGGTCCCTCAAGTCCATCTTGACAAACCAGATAAACAGGCTCATGTTCATTATCATGGAATGAGTTATACCTCCATTTTATAGAAATAAATATTACTATATTCTAAATATGTCTAAGAATGAAGGGTGTAAGTGTCAGAAACTATCATTTAATCTGAATGGTTTGTCCATTAAAACTGACTAGAAATGTATTAAGGTAATGACTTAAAAAGAAGGTAGCTGGGTGGGTATTCATGCTTTTTTAAATACCATCCCCAATTACAATCATGGTCCCAGTGATTTCAAGTTACATTTTAACTGATACTACAATATGGTCTTTGCTGACTCATCAGATAAATGCCTTTCAAATAGAATGAAATCACACCTTACATGCTTTTTTTTTTTGACTACTTCAGTTGACTCCCAGTTTAGGACTTTCTTAACCCACCTAGCAGTCAGTTGCTGATTTGTCTAAACTCTTATCTGCATTAGATGTCCCACAGAGGTTTTTAAGAGTTCGACTTATAATATTTCCTATTAAGTTAAATACAAAGTATGTTTGGGTGAACAATACAATATTCCATTAGCAGAGATAAAGCTATAAAAATAACAAAGGCTATGTTTCTACTTACAAATTTATCTTTCTAAGTATGAATAAGTAATAATTACACATTAATTAAACTCTACTCTTTTACCTCTGTCCAAGTGAAAAAACTAAGACATAAGTCTTCTCCCTTTGTAGAAAAATAAGTTGAGAAAAGAGCACACTAGTGCTAGTTATTCTGTGGAGAATAAATACATGGCCTAGATATAGACTATAGATGCTCTATTTGAACTGATATTCATCATGTTTAACATGATATTCATGAACCCTGAAGTTCATTCAGACCTTTAATATGGTAGTCAACCTCACAGGGTTGGCTGTACGATGATATCCTCTTTTGGCTCCAAGGGTAGAAAAACGTGAATTTAGTCATTGACACTACTTTCTTTTTATTCACATCTTCCTAGTATTAAATTTTGTTTTTCTTTCTTAAGTGTCAGGTGTATTAGAACATTCAAAATACGTAGTGAGGAAAGATACAGTTTGTATAATTTAGCCCAGAATTCCACTTATGATGCCCATTCTTTGATATACAGTTTAGTACAGATTAAACCAACTTTCTCAAATAGAGCAACTGGTTGTATTGATCAGGAACACTGTACAGAAACCTCCCCTAGCTTTATCTGAGACTCTTCATTACTTTTATCTGTGACACTTTTACTAAAATTTGAAACTGAATAAACTTTATAATTCTTCAGTGTATGATTTAAAAATATAATCTTATTTAATATAAAAATGACCAGAAAGAATATACTGTTATAAATTCATACATTTTATTATAAATTGCTTTTTCTACCTTTTCAAAAATAATTAGTTTTCCTCTTGTACTTCCTTAATAAGATGAATTATATTATATGTATCTGAACTAAATTGTATTAGTTGTGTTATGTATGTGTTTGTGTGTTCTCTAATCATTCTTTGTCTCTTAATTGAAGTATTTAATCTGTTAACATTTAATGTAATATCAGATATATTGGGATATATACTTGAGTTTATATTTACTTTCTCATCACTTATTTGTTGCATCACAGATTTTCTGGCCTTTTCTTTTTTAAATTAATAAGTTACTATTATTGTCATCATAACTATTATTATTGCTATTATTATTATGCCTCCCTCTAGCTTCTTAGTTTTATAACTTTTTATTATTTCATGATTATAAATATTTTCTACTACAGCCTTTAATTTATTACAATTACCCTAAAGTTAATTTTTATTTTTTCACCAGAGAGAGAAAGAGAGACGGAGAGGAGAAAGTAACCCCTCCACCATGGGGATAGTCATGCTGTAATACGTTCTCTTCCATATCTCCCTCCTTTAGAGATTTTTTGGCATGTACACACTTATGCCCTGTGTGTTTCTTAAGCTGTCAGTTCCAGAACTCAACCGCATAGTGAATTGTGTAGGATCCTGCTGCCTCAACCATCAGGCCATAGAGCCAGTCTTAAAGTAAGATTTTAATACTTTCAGACAATGTCTAAGTGTTGCAGCAGTTTAACCCCATCCACAGTGTTTTTCCTTTATTGCTATTGTCAGTGTATATTTCAGATACAGGTATATTTTAAAGTCAGAAATATATTACATTGTCACTGTTTTTAAACAGGCATTACTTATTTTGAGGAAACCTCATATTTACTCATCTCTTTCTCTTTATTTCTTACTACATTTCTGTATTTACTGAGTCTCATTTCTTTGATTAAAATAAATCTCTTTTTTATTTGGCATATTAAGATTTTCTGCTTATATAGTCTTTTGGCTAGTTCCTATGTTAAAATAGAATTCAAGATTAAATGTTATTTGTCTGAGTGTCTTAAACGTAATTCCACTGGTTTCTTAACAGGATCCCTCTATTTTGAGGGTCCTGAAATTCAGTATATAAAATCTGAATATTGTGAGGTTTGTTTCCTTTGTTTTGTTTGTTGTTTTAGTATCTTATCAGACATTTATCTATGTACCTGCTGCTTTCTATCTGTATTCTTCTAGCATTTCCTTGCATATGTAGGAAACAACAATTTCCTTGCCTGAGGAAATTATGAACAACATTTGAATCCATTTCTCTATGGTCTCCTCTTTTTTGAGAACTCAGCTCTGAAATCTTGGACGCCTTTACTGCTTAGAAATCTATGTGCTGTCTCTCCTGCCTAGTAAGAATGCTTTAGACCTCGAGCAAGATGCTTTTGGATTCTTCTCTTTTCCCTGCACTAAGAATTATAATTTTCCTCGGGGAAAATGAACATGTGAATGTGAGAATCTCTTGGTGTATTTTTCATCACTCTGGCAGAGAAGAAACCCCCTAAGTGCTGGCTTCCTTAGTCAATCTCTTATGCTTTGAAACAGTTTTTATATTTTGTATCTTGTTGTCCTGGTTTACCTGTATAAAATACTTAGTCTGGTACAAACTCTTCAGTCACGTTTGGAAACAAAAGTTATTTTTAGGGAACCACTGTCCTGATTTACCTGTATAAAATACTTCGTCTGGTACAAACTCTTCAGTCATGTTTGGAAACAAAAGTTATTTTTAGGGAACCAGCAGTTAGCATAATGGCTATGTCGCTGGACTCCCACGTAGTCGACTGCGGTTCCTGTCCCCGACCCGGTGGCTTAACACTTCGCCGGGTGCGTGTGCGTGCGTGCCCAAGATCCCGAGAGGAGAATGGAGGAGAAGGGATTGCGGCGTGACCATCCCCCCTGGGGGGTGATTTCTCGCTTTCTGTCTCTATGTCTCTCTCTGTCTGTCTGGCGAGCGCACGCGCCCTACAGTGAAAATCTCTCAAAAAAAAAAAAGTTATTTTTACATTTTTTAGTGTTAAATTTATGCTTAACAATAATAAATGAATGACTGCAGATTTGTTTAATAAAGTTAAATGATAGGAAAATTCATTTACCCAAAAGGAAATCTCTGAAAATTGCCAGCAAATTTATATTTTTATTTTTACTGTTTTTATATTATATCACATCCCAAATATCTAAGTTAAATTGATGCCACTGAATTGGGGAGGAGCATAGACACAAAAGAGAGGTTATTTGTAACGATCTAATATTATGTCTACTTCAAACACAATTTAAATTATATGAAATATCCCATTTTCTTATGAACTTTTGGTACAATTACATGTGGTTTTCTCTTTTAAAAATTTTTCTCTAAATATAAGATATTTCCTTTGGTGATTAGACTTAACTTACCTCTACTAAGAATGCTATTTGCAGTCCTTTATATTCATCTTATTTACCAATTAGAGCAATTTCCCTCCTTGATATTCTTCCTCATTTTGTTGAAAATTCATTTAATATAAAAAAATGAAGTCCTATTTAATAAAATGATTTTCTAAGATGATACTCTATATTACTATTATTTTATATGTCCACTTTCAAATTTTGAAATGAAATATGTTAATGGAAGTATTAGAGTATGTTCCAAATGACAGAAAGCATAGAAGAAGCCTTAGCTATTAATAAATATAAAAATAAAAGTGAACCTATACAACTATGGTCAATTTACTTTTTTTTTATCTTTTTGAGAGAGGTTTTTGCTACAGCAAGTGTGTGCTCACTGGAGAGATAGAAAGACAAAGAGACAGAAAGTGTGAAATCACCTCCCAAGGGGATGGCCATGCCACAATACTTTCTCCACTATTCTCCTCTCAGGATTTTGGGCACACACACAAATATGCCTGGTGTGAGTTTATAAGCTGTCAATTCTGGGACTTGAACCATGTATGTGGGAGTCCAAAGAAATAACTAGTACACTATCTGCTGATTATAGGTCAATCTACTTTTTACAAGATTGCCAAGACTATTTAACAAGAAAGAATAGTCTTTTCAACAAACACTAAGACAATTGGATAACCACATGGAAAAAAATTAAGTTGAGTGCTATCTAACAACATATATAAACCTTAATTTGAAATGGATCAAAATACTAAATATGAGAAGTAAAACTGTAAAACTCTTAGAAGAAAACATAGGGGTTCTATGTATTTAGGATATATTCTTATGTATGACAGCAAAAGGATGGACAACCAAAAGAACCAGCCAATTGAAAAATGTTGTGTATATAAAGACTTTATCAAGAAAATGAAAAAAAAAAAACTTAGAGAACTGGGGAAATTGTGTGGTAAGAGCCTATGTCTAGAAAATGGAAAGAACTCCTATAACTAAATAAGACAGATAATTCCACCCTCCAACCCCCCGCAACACACACACAAATGGACAAAGGACTTGACACAAAAGGGTTCATATTGCATGATACAGTTTCTATGAAATATAAAAACAAAGGTAAATCCATAGATATAAAATACATACTGATGATTTCCAGGGGCTAAGAAGGTAAAATAGGGAATAACTACTGAATAACTACTACGTAAGGGTAAGAAAGGTGTTTTGAACCACACAATGTGACGGTTACATTACATTGTGAATCTACTTCATGCAACTGAGTTGATAACTTTAAAATAGTTAGTTTAGTGGGACCACAGATGGCATACTGGTTATGTCAGTGGACTCCCATGTGGTCAACTATAGTTTAAGTCCCAGACCTGATGGCTTAAAAAATTCACTCTGACTGCATGTGTGTGTGTATGTGTGTGTGTGTCCATAATCTGGAGAAGAGAATGGAGGAAAAGGGATTGTGGCATGGTCATTCCCCTGGGGGGTGATCTCTTGCTTTCCATCTCTGTCTGTCTCTCCAGTGAGCACACGTACCCTATAACAAAAATATCTCTCAAAAAAAAAAAAAAGGTTAATTTAACTTTATGTTAGCTTTATCACAAAAATAACTTTCTGGAATAATTAGCGTTATTATTACTTTAAAATATAAATAAAAGATATTTTTGAGGCATAATAATACATAACCAAACCCTTTAAAACTACAGTAATTCTATAACCTTAAAAAGCACTCAAGAGAAAATTTCAAATGCATTTATTTTGAGGAAAATGCGAAGAGATTTAAGGTAAGGTACATATGGAAGGATTTCTTGTGAGGAAAATAACAATAATATTGCTAGCCTGCAATAGAATCTTGGATTGGTACTGTGGGAAAAAAGTATGGAAAAATATCAATACATAACAGCATTATAAAACTTATTACTGCAAATTGTTTGTACTTCTAACTTATTATAAAAAAGACAACATGGTCCTCCCTTTATTCTTTTGATTAATATAGAAAATTTCCAAAGAGAAAAGATATGGCTTTTGGAAATTTTTTTATATGTAAAATGTCTTAGGAGAAAATGACAGTAGAAAAATGAGAAATGAAGCCATGATTGAAAATATTCCATCAGAAACTTACACAACCTAATTTCCATATTTCATTTTCTATGCCCAAATTAAAACCCAAGAAATTCATAATTTAGACCTACCAAATTACATATATTTTACGAATACTGAAGTGTTTTTTTTCATGTATGTGCATGCCTGATCACACAGAGACACAACCAGAAAACAAGAACATTCATTCCTATTGAAGAACCTTCTAAACATTATACAAATTGACTGCTTCACTACTTTTGTCCAAGAAAAATTATTATGTCAAATTGGAAATTGGCACAGATGTGAACATAACAGTCAATTCAGAGACAATATATGAGAAGACTTAGGTTAACTCCCTAGAGAATTTAAGCAAGATAAATTATAGGCTTCTGCAGAATGCATTAGAGATATGTCAGCTTTCTGCAGATGCTTTTAAAATGAAAAACTTGTTAAAAATGAGAGATCCATGTGATACTAAAAGGATGTCAAGTACCACCAGAGTGTCCTAGAATTGTAGATACTACTTTTGTCTCAAGGGTGGGAACAGTTGGCTTCCCGGAAGATCAGTTCTTTTTTATCAAAAACATTGTTTAAAAAGTATGGAAAGAAAAAGAGAACAGTACAACATATTAATGCTTACCATATGATAAACCATATGTTATCTGCCTTCCTCCAGCCATGTTTCCAAGGAACATTGGTTGAAGGATGAATGTAAGCTATTATAGCACATTTTGCTCAGGAAAACTCATAGAATCAATTTTTTAGCTGTCACAATGATTAGGATGTTCTAATTAGGCAGAGATATTTGACTGATAATCAGCTAACATACTAAATATTCATTTAAAACTCTAAATACTTATTATCACAAAAAAGGCCTTGTCATTAATTTTAATCTAAAATGTGATATTTAAAACAAGGGGGTGGGGACCAGCAGATGGCATAATGGTTATGGACTGGACTATATGGGCTGGACTCCAATATAGTCGACAGCCCAGACCTGGTAACTTAAAACTCACACCAGGAGCATGTGCATGTGTGCCCAAAATCTTGAGAGGAAAATGGAGAAGGGATTATGGTGTGGTCATTCACCCTGGGGATGAGGGGAGGAGGTGATTTTTTACTTTCTATCTTTCTGTCTCTCTTTGTCTCACCAGTAAGCACACATGCCCTAAAACAAAAACATCTCTCTATAAAACAAAACATAAAACTATGGGGAGGGGGGAGGGTGGTCAGCCATTGGTGTGGGTGTTTAAGGTGGCTGAATCCCACATGGCCAACTAAGCAGTTTGAGTTCCGGCTCTGTCAGCTTGAAAACTACATAGGGTGTGTGTGTGTGTTCAAAATCTTGAGAGGAAAATGGAGCAGGGAGATTATGTTATGGCCATACTCTTGGAGGATGATTTCTTACTTTCTCTCTTCCTCTCTCTGGCTAGGGCACATGCCCTAAAGCAAAACCTAGGAAACAAACCAACAAAACAAAACAGAAATCCTGAAAAGCAAAATAAATGAATAAATAAACCAGAAGGGGACAAGCCTTGTAGGCTAGTAGTTGAGGAATCAGGATTCCACATAGCTGACCCCAGTTCAAATACTAGGACCAGTGACTTGATAAACAGATGTGTGCATGTGTGCCCCAAATCCTGACAGGAGAGAGAAATGGAGAAGGCATTGCAGTGTGATCATATCTCATCTAGGGATGTTTTCTCCCTCTCTCTCTCTCTCGCTCTCTCTCTCTCTTTCTTGCGCGCGCACGTGCGAGCATATCTGTCTTCTGGCAATTAAAAGAAAAAGTGAAGGAAGAAAGCATGTAAAAATCAAGCCATCTGTTTCAAATAATCATTTCTTTCAAATTCCCATTGAAGTAACTAAAAGAAAATATTAGGGAAAAGTCTGTATTGCCAACCCAAGTTAAACAAGGAGACCATTCACTTTGTTGTTTTAGTTTTAAATTGCTGTGTGACAAATTTAAGAGTACTGACTTGCTATCTCAGTTTCTTTAGTCCAGAAACTTAGTTTAGTGGGGTTCACTGCTTTGGGTCTCAAAAGGCTAAAATTAAGGGGCCAGCTAGTCTATATTCCTTTCTGGAGCTTGTGGTCTTTTCCCAGCCTTATTCAGATTGTGGGCAGAATTGGACACTTTGGGATTGTAAAATTCTTACACCCATTTTTAGTCTGGCCACAGTCAAATGTTACTCTCAGCTCCTAGATGCCACTCTCATCTTCTAGATATCTAATCTCTGTAAGAAGGTCATAATGTAGCTGTTTGTTTTCTTCTAGGTCATGGGAGAAATGTTTCTCTGATGTGTCACAATTTTTTTTTCAAGTTTAATTATGTCCTCAGAGAGAGAGAGAAAGTCACCCCCAATAGGGTCCTGACACCATGATCCACTCCAACATCAACTAACCAGTATCATAGACATAAGCACACACATCTGGTGAGTACAGAAGACTTCGAGACCCAAACCATATAGTTTCAGCATCATGAAGCAATGTTCTACCACTACTGTTGCTCCAGGGGGCCCTCTTCTTTTAAAAGACTTGCCTCATTAGGTCTTCCTCACTCAATAATTATCACTTTGATTAATTCAGTGTTAATGGGTTAGTAACATTATAGTCAAGTCATGCTATCCCATCAAGAATCCTCTAAAGAGGAGATGATGTTACAAGACATATAGAGCAGAGGACGAGAATCATAAAGGCTATCCTAGAATTCTACCTACAACAGGTGCTATGGCAGAGTACAGCTTGGGTAAAGCAACATTTAGGGGAGGCTTAATAAGTTTAAAATAAGCAGAAAGAACAAGTAGTGGTACCCATTATAAAATTTAGTTTAGCAGGCAAGCAGTCACATAAGAGAATTTGTTGGAGAGCAAAAGGGTCACAGAAAGTGCTCCATGTAGTAGAGCTCAAATACACAGGCTGAGGATTCCCCATCAGAGTTTATAGTTTTAGTATGATGTTAATGCTCTCTTAAAGACAGAAAGGACTAATAAATGTGGATTATTTTAATGGTATTATTTTTTCTTTGCTGTGAACTGTTTACCATCTGTCACGTTTTCCAGGCTAGTTCCAAGGACTATAGAATTTTATGTTTTATCACCCATGTCCTTGCTTTAACATGAGCAATGGTTTTGGTAGTGGTATGAAGAAAGAAATGTCCTACCTCAGACCATGTATTCATTGTTCTATTATGCTGAAACTGAATAGGACAATACAATGATTGCTTATTATGATTAATTCTAAGGTTTCCTTGTTTAACATCTCTATGTAAATGTTTGAAATTTAGAAAGATTCATTTTCATTTTAGCTTATTAAATTTGGTCCTTGAACTAGCTAAGATTCAAATAGCCGTTTTAACCATCAAAATAAATAAATAAAATATTGGATCCCAATTTATAAATGTATTATTAAGTCTGAACTTGAGAGAGAAATAAGATTTATAAGTACATTTTGTTTAGATTAAAATTCTTTAATAATTTCCTTTGGAGAGAACAAAAAAGCTATTCTTTTTCTCTATCATCTCACAAATCCTCTTTTAGAAAGCAACATTAAATTTATTATTATTTCATTTTTATTTATACATAGTTCTATATAGAAACTAAAAAGAAGGATAATAGAACAATCTTCTGTTGCTTATATTATTACATTATATAATCAGAACTATAGTTTGGAATTATTTAAAATAATCTTCGAATTTCTCATGTGGTATAAAAAAATTTAGCATGCAAATAATGGTAAGCTCTTTAAGTTAAGGCACTATGACAAGATCAGTGCTATAGATTTGATATAAAAAGTATCACATTGGGGCCAGCAGGTGGCATGGTGGTTAAAGGTGCTGAGCTCCCACATGGCTGACTGAGGTTTGAGTCCCAGACCTGATGGCTTACTTTCTCATTTTCTCTCTCTCTCTCTCGATCTCTTGATCTCTCTTTCTCTTACTCTGTCCTTCTCTGGTCAAATTAAAATACATACATACATACATAATAAAGTTAAGTAAAATAATTATTTTTAAAAAAGGTATCAAATCTGTTTAAATCATCTAAAGAAAGCAATCTTAAGTAAAATATATTTTGAATTAATAAAATCAATTGAAAAATGTTGATTTCATCTTATTTTGCAAGAGTGATGATTGGCTAAGAATTTGAATCTTGTCTTGGGAAATCTGTCACAATGGAATAATCAGATCTATTAAAAAGAAATCTAGGGAACCCGCAGTTAGCGTAATGGCTATGTCGCTGGACTCCCACGTAGTCGACTGCGGTTTGCGTCCCGGACCCGGTGGCTTAAAACTCACGTCGGGCATGTGTGCCTGCATGCCCAAGATCCCAAGAGGAGAATGGAGGAGAAGGGATTGCAGCGTGACCATCTCCCTGGGAGCTGATTTCTCACTTTCTGTCTCTATATCTCTTTCTGTCTTTCTGGTGAGCGCATACGCCCTATAGCAAAAAACTCTCAAAAAAAAAAAAAAAAAATCCAGCTTATCACAGTGTAGCCTTAACATTCAAAAGCTCTCATGAGCAAAAAGAAACTAAATGAAAGCATCAAATATCACAATTCTAGACTCTACGTAGTAAACAATGTATATTCTAGGCTATAAGCACTATCTTGCCAATATATTCTCTACCAGCCAAGCCTCTAGCCTCAAAGTTAATCCTATTAATACTATGGCAGGACAAGGGGTGGAGGGAGGTCTCCTGGGTCCTGAAATACTCACATTTACCAACAGAGTTGCCCTATAAAAGGTTCTCTCATAAAACAATTTTATTTGTAGTAATTTGATTGTACTCTGCGGAATGACAACTGTAAAAGAGAGATAAGGTCCCAGTCCACAGTTCCTGTAATCCTCAAAGGTTACCTGACACTTTCAGAGATGCCATTGGAAGATCATCAGTAGTAATCATATTGGAAAGATTATTCTTGACTTTATAGGGAGGATCTATTTCACTTTCATTTCATTTTTTAAATAAGAATCCATAGCCTTAGACAAAGTCAGCTCTTCTAAAGGATTAGATTCCTTTTGTGGCTTTTTGTTGAATTAATTTTCAAAAGGCTATTTGATTTCTAAGCCACACTTTCTCTATAACTGTTTATGTGTAATGATTTATCAGCTGTCAGTGCCCCTTAGATGTATTTTAAAAGTGTTTGCCAAAAGTGGCAGAGTCTTTAGGAGAAAAAATAAAATAAAATAATTGGAAAGGTACCAGGGCCTCCTTGAGAGATCTGATTGTGCCTTTGTGAGAGGCACCATTTCCTGCATCAAGTCATAAGAAAGTAGCATGAGAAATAGGTCTAAGCAATATAATTTTGCAGAGGAACAAGGTACTATTTGGAGAGCACTCTGTGATCTTCACAAAAGGGGGAAAAATATAAAATGTTCTTCCTAGCCAAGTCCATTTGTTTTCCAGCATCATTTTAGGGCTTTGTTTGTTGGCACTTCCAACGATAGTAGAAATATACTAGAGAAAATACCTTGATCTTTAAATCCCTTGTTCTATTATATAAAATATGTCCTGACTAATTCATAATTAATTCATGCTATTCTATGGGGCAATGATAACTATCACAGTATTTGAACTACATTTGCAAATACTTTAAAACACACATGTTTGTTTCCCTGAGTCATTCATTTCAAATAGGTGAGCATTTGTTCTAAACATGATGAGAGGAATGAATGTATTGAATTAAAATTTAACATTTTGTAACAAATACAACAGGAGATGAGACTATTTCTACACATGTACTTGTTCTTGTGAGAAAAGTGCACCCTTGAGACCACTGGTTATGAGAGCAGGTATAAGCAATACACAGAATGCAAAATCCTAATTTTTCCGTTTGAATAGCAATTATTACTATTGATTCAGGACATGAAAAATGTAGATTTTGGTTTATTGAAGATCATGTCTTATACCACTTGTTCTATCATTCACTTTAGTCTTCGTTCCCCTTCCTTTTCTCTACCCTCTTTTTCTCCTTTGATTTCTGTCTATTTCAGTGTAACATCGTATTACTGAAAGAGAAGATTGTACAATAAAACATGCCACTGTCAAGAATGAGAATAGGATTCTTTTTCCTTTTTTAAGCTGAATTGTGATTTTAAAGTGACATGCTAAAATAAATAAATTTATAAATATCTGTTCTAGTTTCAAAAAAAAAAAAAAGAAAAATTACCTTTCAATCCTTTCTAAGACCAATTCATTAATAGTGGTGCTTATTAAGAAAAATGTGACCTTTAGTACACATTCTTTTAAAAATACAAATGAAATTACTTTTTAGGTTTTTCTGTCTGTTTTTCTCCAGACAGAACTGGTTCCTTTTATAACCTGTTTTATTCACAAGCAACTTTAATAAAATGGTTAACTGAGAGACAATACAGTCATAACATTTCCCCACCCCCTGCCCTTTGGAGAGGTTTTTGCTATAGAGTGCATGCACTTGCTAGAAAGAGACAGAGACAGAAAGCGAGAAATCACCCCCTGGGAGGATGGCCATGCTGCAATCCCTTCTCCTCCATTTTCTTCTCGGCATCTTGGGCATGCACTCACGCACACCCAGTGTGAATTTAAGCCACAGGGTTCAGGACTCGAACTGTGGTCAAGTGTATGGGAGTCCAGAGACATAGTCATTATGCCAACTGCTGGGCCTCAGTCAACATTTCTACTGGGGATTTAAAAATAAAAATTTCACAACTATCTCAGAATAATTAAATCTGAAGTAATAATATTTTATCCTTTTAAAACTGATATAAATTAGATAAATGCATATATTAAGAATGTTTTAATTTTTTGTTTTTTTAATTAATAACTTTTGTGCTTATTGAATTTCTTACAGTGATTCTATAGATATTTTATCATCCCTAAATTCTTCATGCATGTTCATGTAGAAACAGGAAATAAAATGGATGACAGAAAGTATATTGAAAAGACTACAAGTGACTTCTTGAATATGGAAATAGCAGAACTAGTTTCTGACCATCAGAATGATAAATTGCATTCTCATTTCAAAAGCTTTAGGTCAAATCAACAGCTCTGCTTGCTTTAATTCTCTTACTTTGGCTTCTTTCTCATGGACTTTGTCATACAATTAAAAGAAATATTTGAATCTCCCCAAGTTGTAAGTTCTATTTTGTCTTTAGTTTTCCAACACTTTATACAGATTGTAAAAGTAAGTGTGTTTTTATATATCTATTTTATCAGTTACATATATTAACTCCTTGTTGGTGATCATTTTTACTATTGAAACCAAAACAAAAATTTCTTTCTAATTTTGAAACCAAGAAAATTCTCTCAGATCCTATTTTCCCAAAAAGCTGTGCTGAAGCTTAAGTTCTTACTAGTTTTTTTAACTAGTAAAATGACATTATTAACAATGCAATCAATATATGAATATTTCACATAGTACGTAACATATATAACTGTAGATATCTTGTTTTAGTCCATATTGTTGCTAATAATGAAATACCTGAGTCTGTGTCATGTAAGAGAATGGAGGGCTTTTTAATTTCATGGTTTTAGAGGGTGAGAAGTCCAAGAGTACGGTGCTGACATCTGGTCAGGGTCTTCTTACTACTTCACAACATGGTGGACAGCAGGCACACCGGAGAGCAGAACATGTCTCTGTCTCATTCTCTCTCTTTACAATCCACTAGAACCCAAAAGGGTCCCACTCTGGTAACCTTATCCAATCCTAATCACCACTCAAAGGTTCTGCCTCTTGACTCCATAGTCAGATTAAGTTCCCATTCTCTTAATGCTTTCACCGTGACTGACTTTTAACACATTAATTTGGGGGAATACATTCAAACCATAGCACGTCTCTGTAGGAATGGGAGCATACTTAGTTTCAGAAATAAGAAGAGGCATGAAACAATTTCAGTGAATAAACTGGAGGGCTAAGGTAATCGAGGAATTTGAGTTATTAGGTTGGTATCTTGTATGTTATGAATAATTTCTGAAGGGTATTTGAAAAAGTATTGGGTTTCAGAAAAGTCACGACAATTTCTGTTTTCCTGCAAAAGTGTGTCATGACTTTTCCGACAACCCAATATAACATATCATCTTTCAGATAGACTTCTGGCAACAGCATGAATACATATGAATAAAATGAGCCTGGAGACAGGATCTCCAGCTAGTAGTCTGTATCAGTTGCCTAGTAAGAGATGATAAAGGCCTGAACTGAGACTATAAGAGTAGGACAGGGGAGGGAAAAATGTCAGAGTAAGATTAAATGAGTAGAAATTTATAAATGATGGGATTGTAAATGAAAGGCATAGAGAAATCATATTTTGAGTTTTTCTTAAAATGTATTTATTTTTTCCATGAGAGAGAGAGAAAGAAAGAAAGAAACAGATACCCTCAACTGTGCCTTTACTATCCGTCCTAAGACTTGGCT
Source organism: Tupaia belangeri chinensis (assembly GCF_000334495.1). Lineage (NCBI taxonomy): Eukaryota > Metazoa > Chordata > Mammalia > Scandentia > Tupaiidae > Tupaia > Tupaia belangeri. The sequence goes on along the minus strand of NW_006159742.1, from coordinate 2,644,729 downwards.
ATACAGACCATGAGCGAGTGCTGTGTGTGCCCAGTGTGTACAGAATGGCCCCAGGATGAAAACAAGGACATTCTCACATAGATCCAGTTGCATTCCCACTGTGCTGCCGGATATCCCAGAGAACTCATGGTTAACAGAGGAGAATGGTGTCCCAGCTGAATGAAAACACGTGAGAAGCCAGTTCTAGGAAGGACAGTATGTTAAATTATATGGTGGAGGGACAGAATTGGAGATGTTAAATAAATTCCTGTGTATGGAGTCCTTTAGATAGAAGGTGAGAAACTAGGATGTAGATTTGGAAGTCATCTAAATATTTGTGAAAATTTAAAATAAGAGTAAATTATATCTTTTAAGAGTTGCATGTCAAGTGAGAACAATGAGCAGAACAAAGAAATCTGAAGAATACCAAGGGTTGAATATAAAGCAGGAAAAAGAATGATCAGGTTCAAAAAAAAGGAATAAACAGCATGGTAACAGAGAAAACAAGTTTCAAGAAGTGAAGAGGCAACAGGTTCAAAAGCAGAAACAGGTATGGTGACTGAAAGTGAATTTAAGTTTGGAATGGTTAGCGCTTTTTTGTTGCTGTTGTTAAACACACAAAAACAAAAGCACTTCAAAAGCTTGTTTTTTCCTTTGAGTCCTACGGGACAATGCTCTTTTCTAGTACTAAAGAATCGTGGTTGTTTGTTTTTGTTTTACTAATTTTTTCAATGAGCTGTGGAAAATAACAACAGAAAGATGAGGACTCTGTAGGTCCCTTATCTTCCACTTTGGACCTGACAGATTCTCCTCTCAGTTTGAAACCTGGAGTGGAAGGATAATTCTCAGTAAAGCAACCTCTTCTGTGGAATTTTTTGTTTTTAAAAGGTTTTTGCCATAGGGTGCATGTGCTCACCAGAGGCAGAGACAGTGAAAGAGAAAATGAGAAATCACCTCCCATGGAGATGGCCATGCTATAATCCCGTCTCCTCATTCCCCTCCTCGGCTCTTGGGCATGTATGCACCGTGATTTTCAAGCCACCAGGTCCGGGACTTGAACTGATGCAGCCATGTAGGAGTCCAGTGATGTAACACTACACTATTTGCTGGACCCTAACTATGTAATTCTAAACAAATCAGTATATTTTGTGAGATGCAGCCTGAAGTTCATCTATACATAATTTAGGGACTACAAATTCCAGAGCACACTGCTCCAAGTTCTCTTCTTGATTTTTTGTTTGTGACACATCTTCCTGCATTGACTTTGCCTTCTAGGAAGCATTATCATTGCATTAGCACCTATTTCCATTCCTAATGATGTGTGTAGTGAGTATAGTGAATATACAGCATTCTTTCCCATTGCTCACCACTGGAAACTGCTCTTTCAAATGGGAAATTTCTTCTCTTTGACTCCTGGTGAGAAGCTGACAATTCTAGTTACTTGCTCATTTATTGGTTACATCATTTGTCTGATTTTTCTTAGATCAATTTCCTCCTTTTCCTGCTTTTTGTGTACCACAAGAAAAATCAATGGACTTCCAGGAAGGTTAGGTCAATGGAAACACTCACTGATAAATGTTTGAAAGTCAGGAGGGGCAAAATAGTTCTCTGTCTCTCATTCTATCTCAGGCACTGTCTTTGTTTCATCTCCTCTATGACTAAATCCTAGGAGAATTTGTGATTCTAAGATTCTCTAGGTGTTCTCTAACTTTCATTTTATTTTTAATCATATTTCATTTTCTTTTGTTCTCTGGTAGCAACCCTTTGTTCCTCTAGCTCCAGAACTGCTCGAAGCTTCCTCTTGTTGCTAACCTCTGGACTGTCTCACCCAGATGAGTCTGGCTACTTGTCTTTTCCACCATCTGCATTACCAATCCACATATTTATAAGAGCAGGTGGTTTCTTGGCCTTACACACTAGACTAGATTCTGACTGCCTAACTCAGCTTCCTTTGTAGGTGGGTGCAGGTCTGTGCTTCAAAACCCATCAATCAGGTGCACTTACTCCAAACTCTGGAAAGATCACTGCTGCCATGATAGAAAGAGAACTGGGCCTCAGTGACTGTTTGACTGTAACAGTAGGGGTTTCAGGGCCATAGTGCTAAAGATGGTGTCCAGAACCTTATTTCAGAGTTGCTAGGGGTACAACCTGCCATATCTAGTACCTAGTGATAACAGTAGTTTGAAGATATGATGTAAGGCATTGTCACTTTACCACTAAATTTTAGCCTTCCAGGAAACTCTATACAGTAACTTTTCAACAAATTCCTTAAACAAGAGAAACTGTTGATTTGGCTTGGCACTAAAATACTTACTGATACTTAAATACTTCTAAGAGTTATGTTTATACTGAAACCAATAAAAAGCAAGAAAACACAAAGTATTGTAAGGAATAAGCCTGATTCTGACCTGCTTGGACTGTTCCAACAAGAGTCTGAGAACATCCATGAATCCCAGATTAAGGGACAGCATTTTGGAATGTTCTGGGTCAGAAGGTGAAGAAAGTATAGTACAGAGATGTCTACACATTTCTCTAGATACCAACTTAGGTCTTCTCTTCAGTGTGTAGTACTGTCATTAGGATTTGTGTTTCTATCTTCAGGGCTATTTCAATAGGGTCTTGAGAGACGGCTCAGCACTATTCATCAGCTAAAGTGTTAGCACAGTGCACAGTCCTTGTAACACCATTCTGCCATTTATTTTTCATTTCCCTGCCTTCCTGGTGGGACAATAAACTCCTAAACCACAAACATAGTGTCATCCTGTTCCATATTCTAGGACCTGGCAGAGAACATGAAAGATATTCAACAAATATTTACTGAATACATGAATAGATTCTGGAGAACCAGACAGAGAAACTACATTTACTTTCTGTTTTGTTTCTGAAAATACAATCATGGAATTCAGAACATTGTGTTTGCAAAGAGTACATAATGTCATTTCATTCAACTGTTCTCCAGCCTCCTCCAGACTTTCTCCCTGAAATCTCTTTAGAATATCCTTTCCATGATTATTCACTAAAATGACATCTCAAGGAACACTTCCTTACAATTGGTCACTTATTCCCTCATCTGTGGTGCACTATCACTTTGTGCTTGTGTTAAATTTTAAGAATTATTGTATTTTACTGTAATAACTTGCTTAACTGTCCTTACCTTCTTTCAGACTTCAAATATTTAAATCCAGAGCCATAGGCTACAAATTATATCTGTACTAATCTTTTGCAGAATCTCTGGCACATTTTAGGACTAAAACTTTTCATAGCTTACTTGGAGACAGCTGATATGGGACAAAGTGAATGAGACTTTCTTTAAAATGCATGCAAAATTGCACATGGACACATGCACTTTTCTAAAGGAAAAGTTCATAGGTGTTTGCAAATGTTTGTTGAGTTCAATTTGATTGAATTACATAGTGAATATATTTCTATTTTATTATAATGTTTATATAATACATACCATAATCTATTAGAACAACATCAAAATTATTACAGCATTTTTGCCATGATATTCTTCCCATAATAATATGTTTTAAAATGGGACAAGGGAAGAAAAGAAACAGGAGAAAATAATCTGTCTAAAGGATGTTTTACCCATTTTCTATCCTCCACTACGCAAGGCATTTCTGTATACTCTCTGTTGAAATGTCATCTATTATGGAATGAGGGAGACAGAAAAGCACTAAATAGCTTTGACTTGACCCCACTGAGGCATTAATGTCACTTCAATTAAATCCTCAATTTAGAAATACATTACTGAAGTATTCTAGCCAGATTTTTTCAGTCCACAGTCTTTTCTTTGAACTCTTTGGGGGTCAGAAGAACTTTCAAATTTTAGAATGTTCTAAATATTAAAAAGGTAATATAGTGTATTCAGTGCATATTATACAGTACCCTGGCAGAATCTAGGGTAGCACCCTGGAGTCCAATGCATTAATAATTTTGCAGGAAATTATATGGATAATCAGGGTGATAGGGATAAAGACTATGAATAAACTGATGTCATATCAGTTAAATTTTGCAGTCAAATAAGTTCAATAAGGTCAAGTTTTGCTGCAAAAAAATAATCAGCTTTTAGAGTTATTTGGATATTGAAATTACAGACTTGTACTGGATTTTTAACAATCTCTCTTAAAACAAACAAACAAAAAACCTATTTATTATGAATTTTGTGAGACCAGAGGGTGGCACAGCAGTACACAATGCTCTGTGAGGCTGACTCATAGAAGAAATTTCAGAATTCAAATCTGGAGACCTCCCCGAGTATGCAGGCATGCATGTACTCATGATCTGGGGCTGGCTGAAGTTAGGTGTAGATTGCAGCTTTAAGACCCTGCTAAGGTACTGTCTTTCTCTGTCCTTCTCACTCAAGGAAGAAATAGATAAAAAAAAATATATATATTTAATGAATTCTGTAATTGAATAGTAGAGTTAATGTAAAGCTATCCTTGCCAAATGAGTAGTTGGGGAAAAGTAATACATAGAAAGAACACAGAGAAAAGAATCCTTGACATCTTGGGAACAGTAGATGGCATAATGGTTATGTAATGGACTCCTACATGGCCAACTGCAGTTCGAGTTCCAGACCCAATGGTTTGAAACTCATGGTGGGTTTACGTGTGTGTATGCCAAAATCCCTAGAGAAGAGTAGAGAAGAGATTCGACCATGGCCATCCCCTTGGGAAATGATTTATCTCTTTCTGTCTTTCTGGCAAATGCACGTGCCCTGAAGCAAAAATTACCTAAAAAAAAAAAAAGAAAGAAAAGAAAAGAAAAAGAAAAAAGGAAAAGAATTTTTGACATCTTAAAATATTATCTGTTACAGGAATAATTAAAAACTTTGGGAATTATGTATAATTTGTCAGACATATAAGCACACATATATGCATCAATATACTAGATAATGATGAACACAAGGATTTAAAAGGCATATAAGTACAATCAAAGTTCCTTTGGATTCATAAATGTGTAAGAGGTTGAGAAATTATAGGAAAGATGCTCCATTAGGAGGTCAGATACACACTTGTGAAATAAAGAGAAAAAATAAAGGACCAAGCTTTTCTAGACATAGTGGTATTCATAAAACTTCTGCTTCTAGTCCATTTTCTATCCTCCACTACGCAAGGCATTTCTGTATACTCTCTGTTGAAATGTCATCTATTATGGAATGAGGGAGACAGAAAAGCACTAAATAGCTTTGACTTGACCCCACTGAGGCATTAATGTCACTTCAATTAAATCCTCAATTTAGAAATACATTACTGAAGTATTCTAGCCAGATTTTTTCAGTCCACAGTCTTTTCTTTGAACTCTTTGGGGGTCAGAAGAACTTTCAAATTTTAGAATGTTCTAAATATTAAAAAGGTAATATAGTGTATTCAGTGCATATTATACAGTACCCTGGCAGAATCTAGGGTAGCACCCTGGAGTCCAATGCATTAATAATTTTGCAGGAAATTATATGGATAATCAGGGTGATAGGGATAAAGACTATGAATAAACTGGTCCAATGCATTAATGATTTTGCAGGAAATTATATGGATAATCAGGGTGATAGGGATAAAGACTATGAATAAACTGATGTCATATCAGTTAAATTTTGCAGTCAAATAAGTTCAATAAGGTCAAGTTTTGCTGCAAAAAAATAATCAGCTTTTAGAGTTATTTGGATATTGAAATTACAGACTTGTACTGGATTTTTAACAATCTCTCTTAAAACAAACAAACAAAAAACCTATTTATTATGAATTTTGTGAGACCAGAGGGTGGCACAGCAGTACACAATGCTCTGTGAGGCTGACTCATAGAAGAAATTTCAGAATTCAAATCTGGAGACCTCCCCGAGTATGCAGGCATGCATGTACTCATGATCTGGGGCTGGCTGAAGTTAGGTGTAGATTGCAGCTTTAAGACCCTGCTAAGGTACTGTCTTTCTCTGTCCTTCTCACTCAAGGAAGAAATAGATAAAAAATATATATATATATTTAATGAATTCTGTAATTGAATAGTAGAGTTAATGTAAAGCTATCCTTGCCAAATGAGTAGTTGGGGAAAAGTAATACATAGAAAGAACACAGAGAAAAGAATCCTTGACATCTTGGGAACAGTAGATGGCATAATGGTTATGTAATGGACTCCTACATGGCCAACTGCAGTTCGAGTTCCAGACCCAATGGTTTGAAACTCATGGTGGGTTTACGTGTGTGTATGCCAAAATCCCTAGAGAAGAGTAGAGAAGAGATTCGACCATGGCCATCCCCTTGGGAAATGATTTATCTCTTTCTGTCTTTCTGGCAAATGCACGTGCCCTGAAGCAAAAATTACCTAAAAAAAAAAAAAGAAAGAAAAGAAAAGAAAAAGAAAAAAGGAAAAGAATTTTTGACATCTTAAAATATTATCTGTTACAGGAATAATTAAAAACTTTGGGAATTATGTATAATTTGTCAGACATATAAGCACACATATATGCATCAATATACTAGATAATGATGAACACAAGGATTTAAAAGGCATATAAGTACAATCAAAGTTCCTTTGGATTCATAAATGTGTAAGAGGTTGAGAAATTATAGGAAAGATGCTCCATTAGGAGGTCAGATACACACTTGTGAAATAAAGAGAAAAAATAAAGGACCAAGCTTTTCTAGACATAGTGGTATTCATAAAACTTCTGCTTCTAGTGCATACTTAGTAGTCAAATACCTCTGGCAGGTAGTGAAAGTACAGTTTTATGAATTAGGCACTCTTGTTGAGCCTTTTCACTTCCCTTATTTTTCACAAAATGATCAACTCTAAATGAGGTTCCCTTTGAAAATTACTGAGACATATTTTATTGAGAAGAAAGAAACAGCATGATAAACATCCTATTAAAATGTAGTTTCAGAGCCAGCCAGTGGCATGATGGTTAAGGTGGCTGGATCCCACATGGCCAACTGTATGGTTTGAGTCCCAGACTTGGCAACTTGAAAACACAACAGGTGCATGTGTGTACATGCCAAAAATCCCAAAAGGAGAATAGAGAAGGGATTGTGATATGGTCATCTCCTTCTGGGGATGCTTTCAAATTCTTCCTTTCTCTCTTTCTGTCTCTTTCTGGTGACCTCATGTGTCCTATAGCAATAATAATAATAGTAATAATAATAATTACTTTCAGATGATTTGAAACAAAATATATTCAGATGGGAAAGTGAACAACGAAAATAGAGTGGGCACAGCCATGCTGACATGTGCTATTAAGACACTGTAACTATATAGTAAGGGATCATGTGGGAGGCACTGACTCCATAACCAGCCCAGCCTAAAGGCTAGTGGAATGATGCGTGTCTGTACTCCCAATGACTCAGGAGGCTGAGGAATGAGAATCACAAGCTTCAGCCTGGTCTGGGCAATAAAATAAGACCCTGTCAGAAAGAATTGGGCATGGCCTGTGGTCTCGGCTTGGAGGCCAATACAGATTGCCACAGTGAGAACTTGTCTAAATAAAGAAATAAGAAACTATTATTTTTATTTTTTTTTTTCCTGGAGAAGTTTTTGCTATAGGGCGAGTATGCTCAACAGAAAGATAGAGACAGAGACGGAAAGTGAGAAACCACCCCTGGGATGGCCTCGCCACAATCCCTTCTCCATTCTCCTCTCAGGATCTTGGGCACGCACGCACAAGTGCCCGGCATGAGTTTAAGCAACCAAGTCTGTGACTTGAATTGCAGTCGTCTATAGTTCAGCAACATAGCCATTACACCAACTGCTGGTCCCAGAAATTATTTTTTTTTAAGAGAGATTTTTTTTCTATAGGGCACATGTACTCTCCAGAGGAACTGAGGGACAGAAAGTAAGAAATCACGCCCCAGAAGGGATAGCCATGCCATAATCCCTTTTCCTCCATTCTCCTCTTTGGGTTGGGCATGCACACACATGCACCTGGCATGAGTTTTAAGCTGCCAGGCCCAGGACTCGAACCATAGTTGACTATGTGGGAGTCCAGTGATGTAACCATTATGCCATATGCTGGCTCCAACAAATAATAAAATTTTAAAAGAGCATTCTTTTATGCATATAATGAACATTTCACAAGTTAAAATGCTTTATTAATAGTGTTGTCAACAGTCAGACCACATCTCAAGAATACATTAAACAAAAAATAAGGAGGTAGTTTGCTCATTAATGTGTTTCATTATTTAGACAAGGTATTATATAAATTATTAATAGCTAGAATTTATAATATAATTAAAACTTTCTCTGTCATATATTTAGAAATCAGAGTTAGCAGAGTCATTCATGGAAATAATGTTCTTATAATTATATAGGTTTTATACAATTATGGGAGACTGTGTGTTCCATTTTACCTGTAATTTTTCCCAACATATCTGCCACTTTTGTTAGAATATTCCACCATATTATTTCTTTATCATTTAAAAAAAAAGAAGCCCCTCAGGGGAAACAATACCTGTCAGATTACTGACAAGATGGCTTGAGCAGGGTGACAGATGGCAGATATGCTTCATGCATTCTCAGAGTAACATAATTATAATTGATGATTGTCAACTCTTTCAGATTTTTCCCATAGAATTTTATTTTTCTCCCTTTGACCTTTTTTTTGTCTTCTCTAATTTGTCACTAAAATCTTTTGCTTTTTCAACTGCCTACTTTCTATTTCTTCTGAATTTTATACTTTCTGCCTTTTTTTTTTTTTTTTTTTTTTTTCTTATGTGGGACGGCGTTTGCCACAAGAACACGACA
>NW_006159742.1:2622725-2635750 GCF_000334495.1 Tupaia belangeri chinensis | reverse complement strand
TTTTTTGCTATAGGGCGCATGCGCTTGCCAGACAGACAGAGAAAGACAGAAAGCGAGAAATCACCCCCAGAGGGGATGGCCATGCCGCAATCCCTTCTCCTCCATTCTCCTCTTGGGATCTTGGGCACGCACGCACACGCGCCTGACGTGAGTTTAAGCCACTGGGTCCGGGACTCAAACCGCAGTCAACTATGTGGGAGTCCAGCGACATAACCATTATGCTAACTGCTGGTCCTGAATTTTATACTTACTTTCTGCTTTTCTACTTCCCACTGAAGTCTAGTATACAATAGTAATAATGAAATGGAAAATGTGTAGACTGCAAATGAAATCAGAAAATAATTAAATGAAAGCCTTTTGAATGAAAATATATTTGCTTTAAAAACATCCTATAGTATAATTGCCAGCCCATGCACTCACCAGTCCCACCAGCACAACAGCAAACACCATGACTATTACCTCATACTCTGCCTCTTCAGCTCAGCTCCTGGCTGCTTTGGAACTAGAGGTCGGGCTAAGTCCGTTGGAACATAGCTGCTGATTGAAGGGCAGGCTAACCACCACCACCCCTCAGCCTGCAGGTACCAGGGCCATGGCCACTGTCTGCAAGAAGTCCCTGCAGAGAGGAGAATCAGGTGGGATGGTCATGGGTCAGAGGGAATTTGACAGGAACTTCTAGTTTACATAGTTTCTACTTGCAAATGTAGAGAGGAACCAACTCTGTGAACCCAGTGAGTCTTTGGAGGACTGCAGCTTCTCAAATCCTCTGACGGGAGGAAACAAATGAAACTTTCCTTTAAAATGCCAAGCTCCATATTCCTGCCACAGATTTCAGCACTGCCACTCACAAAAGAGCAAGGAAACTGGCACAGAGCTAACACACAGCATAGCAGGGAAGCACAAGAGCAAACAGCTTCAGAAAGAAAAAAAAAAATTGAACTTGCTACCCACTCCCACCTGAAGCTGGCAATAGAGCTACACTGTCCTGAAAGCCAAATAACAGGTGGACTCCATTTATAATCAAGTCTCTGCAGCCTGAAAGGAGCAGAAGATGCAAAAGAGAGCACCCTCACTCTAACAGAGATTGAGGAATTTGGGCACTACCCCTACTCTCTCCTATCACACTCAAGTCCAGGGAAATTGTTACATGCTTCAACTGACACCATCCACAACACAGATTTTTCTAGAACTCCCTGAACTATCTCACGTGTAGGTTATACAAGCCCTGCTCTGATCTGGAAAATGTGGCTCATCACCAGCCCCTCCTGAACTACTCTGCGAGGAGCCTAGGACACACCTATGACCTGGGATGGTTTATCCTCCTAGCCTTGGCACTGCAGAATCTACTGCAAAAATTAGGAAGAAGTGGGACCAGCAGTTAGTGTAATGGCTATGTCACTGAACTCCCATGTAGTCAATTGTGGTCGAGTCTTGGACCTGGTGACTTAAACTCATGCTGGGTGTGTGTGTATGCGTGCCCAAGAGGAGAAGGGATTGCGGTGTGGCCATTCCTCCTGGGGAGTAATTTCTCACTTTCTATCTCTCTGTCTTTCTGGCGAGCACACACACACCCTATAGAAAAAAACCTCTCAAAAAAAAAAAAATTAGGAAGGAGTACTTCACCAGAAGTCTATAAACCAATACAGACACACAAAAACTATTACAAAATAAAGGAATTTTTAAAGGTCAACCAAACAGGGCAAAAACATGTATTTACACATTTAAAAGTACAGAAATTATGTCCACCACAGTGGAATTAAAACCAACAACAAAAAGAGCTATTGAAAATACATAAAAACTGAGAACCAAACAATCTACCCCTGAATGACTTCGAAAGTACAGAAGAAAATGATTGAAATAAAAAGACATAGTGAAAGTGTAATGGCTATGTCACTGAACTCCCATGTAGTCAATTGTGGTCGAGTCTTGGACCTGGTGACTTAAACTCATGCTGGGTGTGTGTGTATGCGTGCCCAAGAGGAGAAGGGATTGCGGTGTGGCCATTCCTCCTGGGGAGTAATTTCTCACTTTCTATCTCTCTGTCTTTCTGGCGAGCACACACACACCCTATAGAAAAAAACCTCTCAAAAAAAAAAAAATTAGGAAGGAGTACTTCACCAGAAGTCTATAAACCAATACAGACACACAAAAACTATTACAAAATAAAGGAATTTTTAAAGGTCAACCAAACAGGGCAAAAACATGTATTTACACATTTAAAAGTACAGAAATTATGTCCACCACAGTGGAATTAAAACCAACAACAAAAAGAGCTATTGAAAATACATAAAAACTGAGAACCAAACAATCTACCCCTGAATGACTTCGAAAGTACAGAAGAAAATGATTGAAATAAAAAGACATAGTGAAATCAATGATTATGAACAAAGGACTCTCCATCATCTTTGGTACACAGCGAAAGCAGTCTTAAGTGGCAAGTTCAGAGCAATTAAATACACAAGAGAAAACCAGAAAGGTGGCAGATAACTTAAAGATGCCTTTCAAACAACTTGGAACATAACAGTAATAACAAATATACCAGAGAAAATAAATAGTAAAGATTAGAAATGAAATAGAAAATAAAAAAAAGCTTAAAAAACATTAATGAAACAAAAAGCTGGGCTTTTGAGAGGATAAACAAAGTGACAAACCATTAGCTAGAATAATCAAGAAAAATGGAAAAAGGAACCAGATAAATAAAATGAGTAACAGATATAACAAAAATACAGAAGTTCATGAGAGAATACTGTTAGTGACCAAGTGCCAACAAACAAGAAAATCTGATGCGATGTACAAATTTCTGTACGTATATAATTTACCTAGATTGAACTAGGAAAAAATAGAAAAACTGAATACTCCAATAATAAACAATGATATTGAATTAGTAATAAATAGTACCCCAACAAGGAAAAACCCAGGACCTGATGCATTCATGTCTGAATTCTACAAAACTTTGAAACAAGTGCTAACCCCAATTTTCTTAAAACTATTTCTAAAGATCTAACAGGAAGGAATCCTTCCAAACTCATAATATGAAGGTTCCGTTATTGTGATATAAAAAGCAGAAAGTACAGAACAACAACAACAAAAAATTACAGACTAATATCTTGGTGAATACCAATACAAAAATTCTCAGTAATATATAGCAAATCCAAATCCGACAGCACAGTAAGAAAAGTATACACCATGACCAAGTAGGCTTTGTACAAAGGATGCCAGGATGCAACATATGCAAAACAATAACTGTGATACATCTAATGAACTAAAGAAAAGAGAAAAAACACATGATCCTATCCATCAGTGGAGAAAAAGAATTTCATAAAGTACAACATCCCTTCATGATTAAACTGTCAGCAAAATGAGCAGAGAAGAAACATTTCTCAACTATGTAACCCATAGCTAACAACATATTGAATGGTGGAAGCTTTCCCACTAAAAACTAGAACAAAACAATATTTCCTACTCCCTCCACTCCTTTTCAACATAGTTCTAGAAATCCTAACCAACACACTTAGGCAAGAGAGCAAAATAAAAGGCATTCAAAAGGAAAAGAAGAAGTGAAATTGTCCTTATTTATAGACATGATCATATATTGTACATAGGAAATCTAAAATAATCCATGAAAAAAACTCAAAGTGATAAATGAATCAAGTAAAATAGTAGGATGCAAAATCAAGATATAAAAATCCAAATATTTGTATAACACCAACAATGAACAGACCGAGGCAGAATTGAAGAAAGCAATTCTATTTACAATAGACACTCACATACCTAGGAATAAACTAACCAAAGAGGCAAAAGACCTCTACAAGGAAGACTAAGAAAAACTGAAAATAGAAATTGAATATAACAAAAAAAGAAAAGAAAAGAAAAGAAAAGGCATTCATGTCTCTGGATTGGAAGACTCAATACAATCAAAATGTAAATTAAGCCCAAATTAATTTACAAACTCAGTGCAATTCTAAACAAATTATTGGTGACACTCTTCACAGAAATAGAAAAAAATAATCTAAAAATGTATTTGGAACCAAAATGGTTCTATATCAACAAGGCAACATTGTGTGAAAATAATAAAGCAGGGTGTTCTCACTTCCAGACCTTAAACTATATTACAAAGCTGTGATAATCATATTCTATGGTACTGGCATAAAAAAGGACACATAGACCAATGGAACAGAATAGAGAATCTAGAAATAAATTTCAAGACACAGCCAACTGACAATCCAGTGGGGAAAAGGAAGTCTTCTCAGCAAATGGTGATGGAAGAACTGCATATCCAGCTGCAGAAAAATGAAACTGGACCCCTACCTCTCATCATGAAAAAACAAACAAACCAACAAACAAAAAACACAACAACAACAACAAAAGAAAACCTCACAATAGAACTGTAACAGTCCAAATTTAATGAACCTCTAAAAAAGTGAAACCCAGTAAATGTCTCGAATATGTATGTTTTATTAAATAAAATCATTGTCTTAAGTTTTTTGTTCACAAAATGAAAGTTCAAATACAATTAAAAAAATCAATTCAAATGGATCAAAGATCTAACTGTAAAGCCTCAAACTCTAAAAAAATATATATATAAATAAAACTGGTACAACACATTTGGGCAAACACTTGACGACAGTGGAGTAGGCAGAGATATTTTAAATAAGACCCCTAAAGCATAAAATAGACCAATGGAATTGCATTATGTTAAAAACGTATGAACAGCAAACTAAACAACAATTAGAGGGAATAAACAATCCAGAGAATGAAAGAATATATTTGCAAACTATACTTCAGATAAGGGACTGAAAACCAAAACATATAGGGAACTCAAGCAGTTCACCCACAAAAAAAAATAAGAATTCAATCAAAAAATGGGCAAATGAGCTGAACAGACAATTATAAGATATACAACTGGTCATAAAGTATATGAAAAAATGTTTGATGTTCTTACTATAAAGGAAAAGCAAATCAAAGCCACAATGAGGGACTAGTAGGTGGTTTGGTGGTTAAGTCGCTGGATTCACACATGTGTGACAGCAGTTCAAGTGCCAGACCTGGCAGTTTGGACCTCACACTGGCGTGTGTGTGTGGCCAGAATCCCAAGAGGAGAATGGAGAAGAGATTGCAGTATAGCAATCCCTGCTGCAAGATGATATTTCACTTTTCCTCTGCTCCTCATGAGGAAGTGCATGTGCCCTATAGTAAAAACATTAAAAAACAAAAATACAAGAAAACGCCACTTAACCTTAGTCAGGATGGCTATGATAAATAATAATAACAATAATAATAATAATAATGTAGTACTGCCAAAGCTATGGTGAAAATGAAACCCTCCTACACTGTTGGTGGTAACTTAAATTTGTTCAGCCACTGTGGAAAATAACATGGAGGCTCTTCAATAAAAAAATCAATAAATAGAATTATCATATGACCCAGTTATCCCACACCTTAGTATTTAGGGTAGAAAAAACTCAATTGGAAGGACACTTGAACACACTGTTTTTTACAGCATTAGTCGCAATTTGCTAAGACATAGAATCAACCTAAATGCCCAAGAAAAGATGACTATGTGGAAGGAAGGGGTTCAGGGAAAAAACATTTAACAGACCCAAGAATGTAAAGCTCACTATTGAAAAGGATATATGTGATAATATCGTTGATTTGACTGTCATGTACTACATGCATAATTTTAAAACCCTATTGTATGCTATAGAGATGTACAATGATTACATTTAAATACACTGAATGTCTGCTCTCTGTGGCAGAAACTGAAAGATTTGAAGATATAAAAACATGGAGGACAACTGTGGACACTAGAGACAGTGTGAGAGGAAAGTGAAAAGTGGAGGGTGACAAGAAGGGAATCAAGGGGAAAAAGAAACAAAATATTTAAGGTACACAAAAAAGTGGAAAATTATCAGTTGATAAATGTGTATGATAATATCTTTAACTAGATTAATATACAGTGCATGCTGAGAAAATTCATCTTATATGATGCAATGACATGCAGTGATTGAATGTATAAAAATATATATATATAAAATTTAAAAATAAAATTAAAATACATCCTATAATAAAATGTGATCTATTAATTGCTGCAATTATGTTGTTTATATATATCAAGTTATAAAATGTGTGAAATTCTCTACTTGAACCACTAGAAAAAATTATTAAACATTTATGAATGTTCCGATTTCTTTGACTCTGTTGGTAACAATTCATTCCAGTAATATCCAAGTTATAAGAATTGATGTTTCGATGATAACTTAAGAGTTATATTAAATATTCTCACCTTTTTTTTTAAGGTTTTTGCAATAGAGCACCTGTGCTCACCAGAGAGAGACATAAAGAGAAAGCGAGAAATCATCCCTCAGGGAGATAGCCATGCCACCATCCCTTCTTCTCCATTCTTCTCCTGGGATTTTGAGAATACATGCATATGTGTTCAGCCTGATTTTCAAGCGGCCAGGTCTGGGACTTGATCCACATTCTGCCATCTGGGAGTCTAGCAACTCAACTGCTATACCACCTGTTGGCCCCCATATTCTCAACCTTAAAAACAATGAATACAATGGAGAAAAATATAAAAAGACTCAAAAGAGTTCAAAATTTGGATAGAATTTGTAAAGAAAAAATATCATTAATGCAGATCTTATATTTATCATTTTGAACTCATAGCAGAAGATGCCACCGAAGACTCATTCCAACATATCTGGGAATCAGAAATGTTTTGGAATTCTTAGAATTCAATTGATAAAATATTGACACTTCTGAAGACATCTTAATCAGAATAGTTTATATAAAATTTGATGAACTAGTTGTTCTCTAACTGCTCTACACCCTCCTCGACACATAACAGAGACACACACACAATATGGTGTACCATTACATCATAAAATAACATATCAAGAAGCCGTGAAGTTCTAGTCCAAGCAGCTTGAAAAACACTCTGGGCACATACGCCCAAAATCCTAACAGAAGAATAGAGAATTCAAGATTCTGGCATGGACATTTTGCATGAGGGGTGCTTTCTTTCTCTCTGATATACACTTAATACATACACACACATATATAATATTAATAATTAATATATAATATATATTTTTCTGAGAAATACTTAGTAAATTATATTTATATTACATAAGATATATTTTATATATTATATATATGCCATTTTCTGTGAATTAACAAAAACAAATACAGAATTCATTGCATCACGTTTATTTTCTTTTTTGAGAATTTTTTGCTATAGGGCATGTGCATTTGCCAGAAAGACTGAGACAAAGAGATAGAAAGCGGGAAATCCCACTCCCAACCTCCCCACCCAGCAAA
The DNA here is from genome assembly GCF_000334495.1 of Tupaia belangeri chinensis. Taxonomy (NCBI): domain Eukaryota; kingdom Metazoa; phylum Chordata; class Mammalia; order Scandentia; family Tupaiidae; genus Tupaia; species Tupaia belangeri. Next base: position 2,628,427 of record NW_006159742.1, on the reverse strand, counting down.
TGGCCACACCACAATTCCTTCTCCTCCATTCTCCTCTCGGGATCTTGGGCATGCACGCACACGCGCCTGGCGTGAGTTTAAGCTACTGGGTCTGGAACTTGAACCGCGGTTGACTACACGGGAGTTCAGCAACATAGCCATTATGCTAACTGCTGATCCCAGTTGCATCACTTTTTGAAAGAACAAATAATTCATTTCTTTTTGTAGAGTTATTGCAGACTTCCATAATGTAGTCTATAGCAATTTACTGTATATTCCAAAGTAAAAATAAATTTACAAAATGATTTTAAATGTTTCTAACACAAAAGTAATGACTTTTGTTTTTAGGTTTTTGTTATAGAGTATATGCACTTGCCAGAGAGTGACAGACAATGAGAAGGAAAGTGAGAAGTCACTCACTGGGGGAAGGCCACACCACAATCCCTTCTTCTCCATTCTCTTCTTGGGATTTTGAACATGTACACACACGCACACCCAGCATGATTTTGAACTGTGATCAGCCATGTGGGTGTCCAGTAACTTAACCATCATGCCACCTGCTGGTCCCAGTATTTCATTTTGTTTTCTTTTTTTTTTTTTTTTAACTGAAAAATCACACTGTAACTCACAAATACATAGAACTATTTTATGTAAATTTAAAAATTCAAAAAAGAACAAGAACTTAATAAGTGATTCACACACACAATTAGATAAGTTAGAGTTTATTTTGAGAAATATAAAAAGTATTATTCTGAATTTATAGAAATTTTTGTCTATTGTTATCAGATTTTAATTATTCAAATAGCATATATACAAGAAGATAGCATTTAACAATTCTATTATCAGAATTTAAATTTGTTTTGGGACCAGCATTTAGCGTAATGGCTATGTTGCGGGACTCCCATGTAGTGGACCACGGTTCGAGTCCCAGACCCGGCGGCTTAAACTCACGCCAGGCGCATGTGCATACGTGCCCAAGATCCCAAGAGGAGAATGGAGGAGAAGGGATTGTGGCATGGCCATCCACCCTGGGGGATGATTTCTCACTTTCTGTCTCTCTGTCTCTCTGGCGAGTGTACGCGCCCTGTAGCAAAAACCTCTCAAAAAAAAGAAAAGAAAAAAAATAATAAAGAATTTGAATTAGTTTTATTGTATAAGCCTAATAATTTTAATGTTGGTTTTATAGTTCACAAAATTGTTTCCTAATGATTCAGAATTTTCTTGTAAATATTTATAACATTATAATACTCAGGAAAAGAGAAAAGCAAATACAGGAATATACTCATCAAAACAAAATCTCCCTAGAATTTAATGTTATCTTAACAACTGATAGCTAGCATGCATTTGGATTTTCACAGCATCTATAGGTAGTTGAGGATACTAAAGGAAGTATAAAAGTTGGTCTAATCCTAGTTTTATTGAGAGTTCAGCTGGGCCAATGCTATGAAAATTCCAGGGCAAGTATATAAAGAAGTGATACAGAATATGTCAATAAATTATCATGAGAAAGCCCATTAGAAATATGAATCTAACTGTAATCTAAAAGAAGAAAATTTGAGATTAAACATATAAGAGAAAATATAAGTAAGTAGACAAGTTATAAGTGACCATTAATGATACATGGTTGAATGTCAAATAGTGATTACCAATGTAAGAAAGTTTTATCCATTTAGCTTGGGATTTTGAAGCCAGTAAAAAAAATCAAGAATATTATGAGCATATTGTTATTACTGATTGAAATGATAACTTGATAATACAGAGAGTGAATTGAGGTTTTTTCAATGAAAATTTAAGTGCGTCTGATGGTGATGGACAAAGTGAAATCTTCTCTATATGTTTGCTGAATTCTAATCTGTCCATTTGAACACCATCTTCCATCAGAACAACTCTGTTTCTACCTGTGCCCTTTCATCTACCTTTAACATTCTTTGTCTCAGTTTTGGTCAGTGCCTTGGAAAAAGTCACTCTGATGCCACATCACTCCTTTTGTGTCACATGCATATTTTAGCAAACTCTCTTGTTATCTACATAAACCAAACACTTGCAGTTTTCTATAGCTTATATTCTAGGGGTTAGTGAGAAATATTCAAGATTGAGCAATCTGGAAACAATTTTGAAAAACTACAGTTATTAAAATAAGTTTTTAAATGAAACTTGTTCATTCTTTGCTCATTCTTCGACAGTATCTGAAGTTTATCTTGGGGCTATTGTCACAAGTAGTGTTTCTCATTACTCACAGATGTCACATAGTTTTCTCTACATCCTTAGTGCTCACTCACTTTTCTTATTTCTCCCTATTCTAGTACCAGAATTATAAGGAGCCTTATTAATAGCTGCCATAGACAGAAATGGTAATTCTATAGCTGGACAAGTCTTTAAATCAAGTTCAGCATCATCTTTTTCAATGGCATTTAAGTTCACTGAAGCAAAGATCTTCTTCCAATTCACCTCATAAAGAAGAGTGGAACGACTGCTATCTAGTACAATATTATAACCTCTATGGAATCACTGGTGTCATCCTCATAAGAAAGACCATTTGACAATCTGGAATAACTAATTTTTCTTGAGTATGGAGAGCAATAAATATTACAAAGTTGAAAGCAACAACAAAATAGACAATTAACATAAAATTCAAATGACAAAAATACATGCAACAATGTGTCATATTCTAAAAAGTCAATATATTTTTTTATCATATTAATGTTTTAATTGTCAAACCCTTTAGGTTAAAATAATAGATATTACAATAAGGTTTAAGAATCATTGCTTTCAGCTGTAATGAGAATTTAATCCCCTTAAATAGTCTTAATTTTTACATTTGGTAATTTGTCTCCTTTTAAATTAGCAAACAAAAGTCACTCTTTTACATAAAATTGCTTAAGAGGAAAGTCTTTATAAAACTATAGAATAAGACTCATGTTCTTTCTAAGTCTAAAAAGCAAGTAAAAAAAGAAGGATAAAGTATATGTAAAGCGTGAAAGGGTTAGAAATTATGAAGTGACTTTTAAGGGATTTAAATCACACTGTGAAAGGGAGCCTAGAGTTAAGAAAAAAATTCAGATTAGTTATCCTATTAGAGATATAGTACAGGATAAGACTGAAGATAGAGCAAATATTTTATTCATGGTATGCTAACTAAAATGTAAGAAGCTGAAATAATTTTATATACATGTTTTGAAGATAAACAGTAAATAATAATAATTTCCACATGGCAAATAAGAGAAAATCTATAGCAGCAAATAAGTCTAGGGTTATTTTTTTTTCTTTTACTTTTCTCTGTTAGATGACTTTAATAAATTAGAACCCGCTAAGCATTTTCCCAGGGTTCTTATTTTATAACAATTTCTAAGTGAAGTGCAGTGGGCAGCTCCAAGGCCACATCCACCTTTGTTCACACAAATGAACAACCTATACAGTTTTTATGCTATCCACACACGATCTGACTCTCACTCTTTATGGCATCACTATGGAAATACAGTAAAATTTTTGTATCACCTACTTAGAAGGATAATACATTTAATTTAGTAACATTCAATAATATTAATTAACATATTTAAGTGATTTCAAGTAGACTTATAAAAGATGACAAAACCTCATTTTTTGGGGGAGAGGTTTTTGCTATAGGGTGCGTACGCTCACCAGAAAGACAGTGACAGAGAGACAGAAAGCCCCAGGGCAGATGGCCACACTGCAATCCCTTATTCTTCATGCTCCTCTTGGGTTCCTGAACACGCACACACACGCACCTGGTGTGAGTTTACGCCACCAGGTCCAGGACTCGAACTGCGATCGACTACATGGGAGTCCAGCGACATAGCCATTATGCCAACTGCAGGTCCCTACAAAACCTCTTTATTGAATTAACATGTTTATGTGTGGAACTTTCTGAGAGTATATACAAAATTCACAATTACATTTCCCTTTAATTTCTTAAAGGAAGTGACCTCTGATAACAACTAGTTAGAACAGAGAAGACAATGTAGAACAAGTAGTAACGTTGGAGTAAAGTACAAAATAGTGATTTAAAATCTCTGGAAATTGCATTTTGGCAATTAAAATTGTGTTTGGACATTATATTACTATTAAGAAAACAGTTATTTTTTAGGACACATGCCATGGAATTAACATATATTTGATTTAAAGTGTATTTTAAACTTTCTGTGATGGATTCCAAAGGTAACTTACAATTTTTGGAGGAGACTTAAAAAAATAAAAAAATTTCAGAAAACATGTTTATTACCATGTTTCTTTGTATAAAGACTAAATCTCATGCTATTTGGATTATGGTATGGAATGAACAAAAATTTTAAATGTCTTTTTAATCAATAATTTACTTTAATTTGTCTCCTTTTACTCTCTCTTGCCTGTTGTATAGCAGTTTGTTTTTTTGCCATAGTAGATAATTCTAAATATTTTAAAATGAAATATGTTTAGAGAGTAGGAGAAGTTTATATATTATAAATGATCAGCAAAAGAGAGTTTTTATAGACAGTCTGTGTATCAATGTGACTGGAAAATAAAATAATCTAGAAAAAAAACAAAATAGTTTTCTAATATGTGGATATTTTAGGTTATTTATTGGGAAACAATGTCTCTATACTCTGCTCTGTGACTGTATGGTTGAGAATATACAAAAGGTTCACAGACAGCATGGAAATAGAAACCACTAGAGAGTGGAAGGTGGGAAAAGGGATTCCTTCCCCTGCTGGGAACCAGCAGTTTGCGTAATGGCTATGTCGCTGGACTCCCACGTAGTCGACCGCGGTTTACGTCCCGGACCTGGTGGCTTAAAACTCACACCAGGCGCATGTGCGTGCGTGCCCAAGATCCCGGGAGGAGAATGGAGAAGGGAGTGCCGCAGCATGACCATCCTCCCTGGGGGGTGATTTCTCGCTTTCTGTCTCTGTGTCTCTCTCTGTCTATCTGGCAAGCACATGCGCCCTATAGCAAAACAATCTCAAAAAAAAAAAAATCAGTTAAAAAAAAAAAAAAAGGATTCCTTCCCCTGTTGACTACTTCCGTCAGCATCAGGGCTACAGGAAATGTGGCTCTAGCCTATAAAGTTTTTAGTCCTCTCAGTACCAATGCTAGCTTTGTGGAACCCTATGCCCAAACCTTAGAATTAAGTAACAACATCTCTTCTTTTAATACTCAAAGTCCTGTGTAGCTGCTTCCTCTAATTATTGATTTTGGTTTATGCTCTTTTATTGCTCTTTCAACCTTTTGATACTTGAGTATATAATCTCTTTCATTAAATTCTCAATATTTTAAATATCTAGTATAGTTCTTGTTTTTCTTTTTTATACATGTTTGAAGTACTTTCATGAATAAATCGCAATTAAAATTCATTTATCTATTCATTCAACAGTTATTCAAATGCTAATTATTGGTAAGATGCTTTTGGGTAAACCAGGTTTGCTGGGTTTATTTTCAAGACTGTTTTAGTATAAAAAGTTTTTTTCTTTTTGCACATCTGTTTAGCCTTGCACCATTATCAATCTCATATTAATTCAAATAAAAAATTTACATTAAAAAAGAGATAATTAATTAATTCAGCCTTTACCATTAAACCAAAAGAAGATCAAAGCTGAAATTTTTCAAGAACAATTAGGTTAATTTGAGTTCTTTTCTGGTTGAAACTTTACTGATGAAATTATGTTAGAACAAAGGATTTCTTTCACTTCTTGTACAAAGAATGTGTTTGTATATTTATATATATATTT
>NW_006159742.1:2569953-2622694 GCF_000334495.1 Tupaia belangeri chinensis | reverse complement strand
TTTTTTACAGAAACATTGAGGTTTTAGATAGTCCTAAAGGACAGTGTGGAAGATAGATTTCTATTACATGATCTGAGTATCAAAGCATCATTTTATGTTGTGGTCACCAAACACTTTTTTCTGTAAAGGTCAAGTTAATATATAGTGTATACTATGTGAGACAAAGGCTATTATAAAAGTACTTACATTATAAGAGGGAAAAGAAATATCTATAACTTTATACTAGCAATAGCTAAAACTTTATGCAAATTCTAACTTGAATTTCTTATGCAAATTCTAACTTGAATTTCTTATAATTTTTACAAATTATAAAATCCTAGTCATTTCTTTCAAAGCTTTAAAAATGGAAAATCTTTTTTAGCTTACAGGTCAAACAAACACAGATGGTGAGCCAGATTTGGCTGTAAGGTGTAGTTTGCTGACTCCCAATTCTTGTTTTTGCTTCGCTATATCCCAGAATGCTTTTCTTTTTGCCATGATTTAAGATGGTTCAATAAAACTGTTTGTATCCCTGCCTCCATTAAAGAAAACTTCCTTTTAGGAACACTAACTAAACGTTTTGCCTATTTTTGAACTGTATGCAAATGGAGATCTATGTATCATTTTGTCTTGTTTCTTTATCTCAATATTAGGTTTGAAAGATTCAACTTTTTGTGTTTTATAGCTCTGGATCATTATGAAAAATTTCTACACAGTATTCGATTACATGAATATACCACTAGTTACATATCCAATGTCGTGCTGATGGCTGTTCAACCAGAGTTGGTGAGAACAAAAGAAGGCCATTTCAGTAAGGCACTGAATAGGAGCTTATGATAGTCACTTATACTCAGGAAAAGGCTGGACAGGAGGGTAATTCAAAAAGCACTGACAGGGGAACCAGCTGTTAGCGTAATGGCTATGTCGCTGGACTCCCATGTAGTCAACCGTGGTTTACGTCCCTGACCCCGTGGCTTAAACTCACGCCAGGCGCATATGCATGCGTGCCCAAGATCCTGAGAGGAGAATGGAGGAGAAGGGATTGCGGCGTGGCCAGCCCCCCTGGGGGGTGATTTCTCGCTTTCTGTCTCTCTGTCTCTCTCTGTCTGTATGGCAAGCGCACGTGCCCTATAGCAAAAAAAAAAAAAAAAAAAAAAAAAAAAAAAAAAAAAAAAGCACTGACAGCATCTATCCTGCATTTCTTGGTATGTGCTTGCCCCTAAGCAAACTCGAGCTTTTAAAAGGAACTTAAGGTATTACACCTGGGCTGAGAGTATGTTCACCTCCTAGCTTCTCCATCTTGATAACACCCACCTGGGCTGATAAGAGTTCATCTCCACAGCAGTAAAGGCAGACAGAGAGAGTCCTGAGATATCAGGGAGAAGCAAGGCTAGTCAGCACATTCCTGAAACAGTCATTTGTGTTGTTGACAGTATTAGAATATTGCAATTAGTACTTCTCTGCTTTTCAGGTTGAATAACTTTTTTCATCTTTCACATTCATTGAATCTTTCCTTTGCCAACTCCATTTTCCATTAAATCTATCCAGTAATTTTTTAAATTTCAAAACTATATATTTCAATTAAAAAATATCCATGAACTTTTTAAAAATAATTTATTCTGTCAGCTGAGATTTTTTTCTTTTCATTCATTGCAAATATATTTTCCTTTACCATGTTAAGCATACATGGTCAATATGTGTTCTTATCTGATATTCCACCATCTGGGATATGTCAAAGTTGATCTCAGTTGATTTTGCTCTCCTTTAAAAAATTGCCACATTTTCCTTCTTCTTTCTTTCTTTCTTTTTTTTTTTTTTAAATAAACCGATAGGATCTGCTATAATCTAAGCCTTCCACAAGGATGATACAGCAGAAGCATTCAGACATTTCCCCTTAACAAAAGATCATTCGTTTTACAAAACAGAGTTATAGTTTACATACTATTTTGTAATTGTATCTTGGACATTGTGAATATATGTGGTGGAGAATTTTATTATATTCCTTTGGAAAGTTCACGTAGTTTTTTTTCTAAGCAACTCATTTGATTAGTTTCAAGTTGCAGTTACTGTCTCACCTGAAACACAGGAGTAGCAACCAAAATTACAGTAGCCAAGATACCTGTGTGGGCCATTTATGGATGAGGCACAGATTTAGGAAGTAATTATACACAGACTACAAGATTTTCCTTCAATTAATATATTCTCTCTTTCCAAGACTCTCTTCTCACTTTCTAGCACAGGTGATGAGATTTTAATTAGAGCTTCAGTTATATCTTTCCCTGCCCTATGAACACGGTCCACACTCTGGCCAAATTCAGAAAAATAGGACTCATCTCTGCCAGTCCCTTTAAATGTTAACTTCCTTCCAAACTCTGCCTATTTTTGTTCACTCTCTATACTCCTCAGGTGTTGTTTTATGCATCGGTACAGGGTCTACCCATATTATATTTGAGATAACCATTATATTTGAGGTTTATTCTACCAAAATGGTAGCAGAAATCCACTAATTCTCTTTTTAATACAAGCTTATGTTTAACCAGACATTTGCATTCTAAATTTGACAATGTCTTACATTTGTAAATCTTTTGTTATTCTTTTACAACTGGTTTGGTAATTTTAGAAAGTCTTTTAATTCCTTATTTATGGTTTCTAAATCCATATTGTATTGCTCCCAGAAATTTTAAAATACTATTTTATATTAAATAATTTTAATATCAAGTGTTCTTAGAAATTTAAACATGCTGTTTATTCATTCACACTCATGGAAACATCTCCTGTGTGTTTGTGTGTGTGTGTATGTGTGTACATGTGTGTTTCAAAATTTTGCCACAAGGTGCATGCACTTGTGAGAGAGTGAGAGAGAGAGAGAGAGAGAGAGAGAGAGAGAAAGTGTGAAAGTGAGAAAGCTCCCCTCATGGAGGATGGTCACATTGCAATCCATTCTCCTTCACTTCTCTTTCAGGATTTTGGGCAGACATGTGCCTAGCATGGTTTTTCAAGCCTCCAGCTCTAAGACTTAAGCCCTGCAGTTGGCCCTGTGGGTTCAGCTGCCCCAATCATCATGCCATGGACTGGCCCCTTCCTGTATGTTTGATAAGTTTTATTATGTGCTCATATTAGACTTTTTAAAGAGAGATTATTTGAGTTTATTTCTGTGATATGTCTTCTAGTTCTATAAACCCAATTTTTCTACTTGAGATTCTCTGACTTTGAAATTAGAGTAAATTTAAAGTATAATTATTGGAAGAAAGAATCCATACTTACAAATTCTCAAAGACTTTTTGTCTCCTTGTTCTGAATATGCCTACAGTAGACTAGTTATCTTGTCATCTTTGTTGACCGACAGGCTAGACTTTCTATCACCACCTTATTGACATTATAGCCCTTTGAGAGCTTTTATTTTACACGTGGATCTCAATGTGAATGTGTCACTCTATCAGAGACATAGATATCATATTAATTTCACAACAGGTCCTTTAACATTCAAGTCAACTTGCTAGAAAAAGTAAATATTCCCAAAGTAGCATTTGTTATGTTTTGGTTATGTTTTCAACTTGCTTAAGCTCAAATATTTATCTTAAAAACATTTCTTTTAAATTTTCTACACTTACATGTTTTATAATGGCAATATTTTTCTTAATTGCCAGCCTACCAAATCAGTAAAAGCATTGCTTTGGTCCCTACAGAACCTATAATTCTTTGCCTACTGTGACAGTTTAGTATTATCTTTATCTCCTATAAATTAACATAAAATATCATAAAACTTTAAAAATTGTTCTTACTGAAAACTCTTGCTTATGCTTCAGTGGTTTAGTATATCCTAGTGATGGACTTTTCTACTTTTTTTTACATTTCCAGTTCTTTTCAGCAGATAATCTTGTCTACCATTTTCTGAGGACATTGTTTATTCTTCCCATCTCCCTGCCCCAAACAACTGTATTTTCATACATTCTCACTTCTTTACCTCAGTCTACAAGATTAATTTGTCAACGGTGCCCTACTTTCATCTTTCCTAACTTCATAGCCATTATATTTTTAAAGATTATTTTACCATGCTCTTAAATATTTGATCTTTATCTGCCTACTCTATGAAACAATCTTCATTCTTTAAATCTCATCTTGGATTTACTACCCCTTCAAGCAACTATATTCCCCTTTCTCTACTACCACATATCTTGAGAAAGTCATCTTCCCTTTATCAGTACTACTTTATTTGAAATAATATTGACACAATTTCATCCCTCTAATTCCTTGGACTTTTTTTCTCTCATTCCCTTTGCTGAAAAAATGACTGAATTTATTTTTACATAAGTCTTATGTCATTAAACTTTCTTTCTTTTGAATTTTTTCTAATCTGTTTTTCTATTCTCATCTTTTTTTTTTTTTTCCAGAGGTTTTTGCTATAGGGCGTGTGCGCTTGCCAGAAAGACAGAGAAAGACAGAGAGACAGAAAGCGAGAAATCACCCCCTGTGGGGATCGCCATGCCGCAATCCTTTCTCCTCCATTCTCCTCTCAGGATCTTGGGCACGCACGCACACGCGTCCGGTGTGAGTTTAAGTCACAGGGTCCGGGACTGGAACTGTGGTTGACTACATGGGAGTCCAGTAACATAGCCATTACGCTAACTGCTGGTCCCTTATTCTCATCTTTTTCTGAAATGTAGACATTCCTCAGTTAGTGTAATGGCTATGTCACTGAACTCCCATGTAGCTGAGTCCCGGGCCTGGTTGCTTAAACTCACACTGGACGCGTGTGCTTGCGTGCCCAAGATCCCTAGAGGAGAATGGAGGAGAAGGGATTGTGGCATGGCCATCCCACTGTGGGGTGATTTCTCGCTTTCTATCTCTCTGTCTCTCTTTCTGGCGAGCGTACACACCCTATAGCAAAAACCTCTCAAAAAAGAAAAAGAAAAAAAGTAGGCATCCCTCAAGGTTTTAGGTTTTGTTGTCAAGTCCTTATCCTGATACTGTCTACATTGTAGCACATGTTGATCTTCATGGCTCAAAATATTGCCTCCATGAAGTTAATTGCTAAATTTATAAACAAAAGTTCCTTCTTTTCTGGCAGTCATTTAAGCAGTAATTGTCTAAGCAGTTTATTGTTTCCCATTTTTTCTTTGGGAAGAGATTTTTGCTACAGGGAGTGTGCGTTCGCCAGACAGACAGTGACAGAAGCAAGAAATCACTCCACCTCCCCCACACCCACCCCCGGATAGGGGAAGATGGCCATGCTTCTTCTCCATTCTCTTCTTGGGATTTTGGGCATGCACATGTGCCTGGCATGAGTTTAAGCCACTGGGACGGGGATTCAAACCTCAGTAGACTATGTGGGAGTCCAGTAACATAAGCGTTAAGCCTCTGCTGTTCCCCTTTCTTCTTTTGACTGTTGTCCCTACAGTTGCTCCACTGAATGATTCTACTACCACAAAACATTTTCTATTTCTACAGTCATAATTTTATTTCATAATCACATCACTTAGTCTCTTAATTTGCCTATTTGACTTTCTTCAATCTATTTTTCACATTGAAACTGAGTTAATTTTTCAAGAATATTAGTTCTGGGACCAGCAGTTAGCATAATGGCTATGTCAGTGCATGCCCATGTAGTCAACCGCAGTTTGAGTCCTGGACCTGGTGGCTTAAACTCCTACTGGGCGTGTGTATGCATGCCCAAGATTCTGAGAGAAGAACAGAGGAGATGGGATTGCAGTGTGGCCATCTCCCCTGGGAGGTGATTTTTCGCTTTCTGTCTCTCTCTGTCTTTCTGGTGAGCGCACATACCCTATAGCAAAAAACCTCTCAAAAAAATATATATATATAGTTCTAATAATACCACCATTATCCTTCTAAGAAACATTTTTTCTTAATGTTCCTAGAGTATTAAAAATTGATTAGAATTAAAGAATTCAGTAATTTAAGCCCCACTTACCTTTACAAACATTTCTCACTGGTTCACTTCAGGCACTCTGAGTACCGATCAGACTTGATTTACCATTTGACAATAGTAACTCAGTCAAAACTCAACAGGAACTGGGACCAACAGTTAGTGTAATGTCTCTGGACTCCCATGTAGTTGACCGTGGTTCGCATCCCAGACCTGGTGGCTTAAAACTCATGCCGGGTGCGTGTGCGTGCGTGCCCAAGATCCCGAGAAAAGAATAGAGAAGGGATTGCGGCGTGGCAATCCCCCTGGGGGGTGATTTCTCGCTCTCTGTCTCTCTGTCTCTCTCTGTCTGTCTGGAGAGAGCACACGCCCTATAGCAAAAACCTCTCAAAAAAAACCCAAAACAAAACAAAACAACAACAACAAAAAAAACTCAACAGGAACCCAATCAAGCTAGTTCAAATAAAGGAGAATCTATCAAAGGGGGAAAGGAACTTTACATAGGACCAAAACACAGTTCTATCCCATGAAACCTAAAAATGAGACTAGGGAAATCAACAAAGATAGAGGTAATCATTCAAAGCTTTTCTTGCTTCTCAGTAGAAAATTCATAAAGTAAGTTAACACCTTCTACTGTCCTGAATCCATGTGATATTTCTATGAAAATTTTTTTGTAGAAGTTTTTGCCTTAGAGCATGCATACTGGTAAAAGACAGAGACAGTGAGAGGGAAAGTGGGAAATTACCTCCCCCTCCCAGGAATCTCTGGCCACCATAATGGCCATGCCACCATCCCTTCTCCTCCACCCTCTTCCTGGGATCTTGGGTACACATGCACATGTGCCCAGCATGAGTTTCAAGTGATTGGATCCAGGACTCGAACCATGGTCAGCCATGTGGGAGTCCACAACATTACCACTCTGCTATCTGCTGCTCTCTCTATGAAATCTTCTCTACCATCCTATCTCAGTGCCATTTTTTCTCAATTCTAAATTTTGAAAGAGAGAGTCGAATTAGCAGCTGGCTAAATAACAGGATGATTCCTACTAGCTTTTTTTTTTTTTTTTTTTTTTTTTTTTTTTTTTTTTGTCCAAAGAATTTGTAAGCAGGGCAGGAAATCACAATGAGTTCTTTTGAGAATATGTCCTATGTGTCCTACTTCTGAACTATTTTTATATTTTGTACTTACTACCTATAATGGTATGCACTTCCTTCTACTCCCTCATTGATTCAAATACCCGAAACTCACTCGTCCTTCAAGACTCCATACAAGTGCTGTATCCACCTTTAAGTTTTTCCCAGTTTCTCAACTGAAAGTCATCCCTCTCTCATGTGAATTGCTGTAGCTCTTCCTCTGAATGTCTTCTGTGGCAAGTCTTAACTCCCTAATTCAGCTAAAGCAGAAACTATAGTATTTCCCTATTTTTCCCTACAATGCTCAAATCAGTACATGGAACATAGTAACCACTTGATAGGCATTTGCTGAATGGCAAATAACATTCTAAAAATAAATAAATAAATAATGGCAGGAAGTACTTCTAACCCATAAACTGATGTCTTTTTTTTTTTTCTAGACAATATGTCATGTTTTGTCATAAATAGTCCTACAAGACAGGAAAAATGAAAGACATTAAGATATGCTTAAGACCAACTAATCTTGGGACCAGCAGTTAGCGTGATGGCTGTGTTGCTGGACTCCCACACAGTTGACCGTGGTTCAGGTCCCAGACTTGGTGGCTGAAACTCATGCCAGGCGCGTGTGTGTGTGCATGCCCAAGAACCCAAGAGAATGGAGGAGAAGGGATTGTGGCGTGGCCATCCCCTCTGCGGGGTGATTTCTTGCTTTCTGTTTCTCTGTCTCTCTCTGTCTGTGTGGTGAGTGCACGCGCCCTATAGCAAAAACCTCTAAAAAAAAAAAGAAAGAAAAAGGAAAGAAGACCAATTAATCTTACTTAAAGAGAGAGAGAGCGAGAGAGAGAGAGAGATAGAGCGAGCTGCACTTATGTCCCAGGTGAGAGGGAGGACCAAATGATAGATTTACTTTTAAAAAGAAAAATAAGAATAAGCAAAGATCTATCCAATTATTCAATAAGAATTCACCTAGATTTAGATTCTGGATTTAGAGTCTCATATGCCTATATTAAAACATTATTCACAATAACACAATTTTTTATTTCCTGACAAGATTATGTTTAGTAAACCAGTCTTTTGTATTACTTTCTCCTAAATAGGACAATTGTTTAACTCTGTTGGGTTTCTAAGCAGTATATTGCATTTTACAGAAAGGGTCAATATGAACTACAAATCACAACAAGATATATACTGAAATTTCTTATGTTCTGCTAGTCTTCTAAGCTCTTAATTAAACACATTGACTATTCAGATCATCTAAGGGATTGCAAGGACTATCTAAGTTATTGAGGACTTTGGAACTAACTACGAAAGTATCTGTACCAAAATGCTGAGATTCATTAAAATATTAACATGATAACTATTATTACACTTGAGAATGGGGATAGGCATTTTCCACCTTCTTCAAAACAACTGCTCAGTTCCTCTGTAGTGCACAGTTGACCAGTATGCTGGAGTTCAATTTAGTATTTTGATGGCTTTTAGAATGAATTGTTCAATATGATTTGCAATGAACCGTAAAGTTCATCTTGCTCATTTGGTATTGTTTTTAAAATTTTTATCTCCTTATCTAGGCTTCATCTGGCTTTTTTTAGAGTGTATGTTTTTCACATATTTTGAATAATACTTTTGAATTGTACGCAGTGAATTATATTTGTGATCTCTGTACTCGAGGGCTTTAACAGCGAGACATCTTCCATTTAATTCATAGATGAAGAAAGATGAGTAGTATTTCAGGGTTTAATTAATTTATTTATACTAGCCTCTCTGTTCCTAGAGCTCCCTGATAAATTGTGTATTATTTTGTCTTCTTGCGATAATTTTTCTGTCTTCTTGTATTTCTGTCTAGAGTTTTCTTTAGAAAAATTATATTAGAAGTTTGTGTTCTGCCTAGACAACATTTTACCAAGAATCCTTTCAATTAGTTTTGTGTTAGGCTTATTGAATGAATTCCAATGAATGTTGAACAAAATTCCAATGAAATATTTTATTTGTTTTTCTCAGTAAATGTTTTGATTTAGTTAATGATAGCACCAAGGAGTGACTTTAACCCCATGAATAAACCTCCATCAGTCACTCCAGAGATCCCTCTTCCAAAATGAGAATGCTATATAAGTTAAACATGACTTGTTATGCAAATTAAGATTCTAGAAACATTCCCTTGTTCTGCCCCATTTTAAATAGATTATTATCATTTTTCCTTTCATACATATACATCATCTTCTAATGTAGCTTTCTATGCAGTCTTTCCTTTGTAGAATATGAAGGACTAGTACTGTATTCAAGTTCAAGCCTGTCTTTTAGCACCTTCGAATGCTGAGGCCATGTACCAAATACTCAACAGTTCTTTGCTTAAACAGAAAGGGAGGCAGTAGTTGGCATAATGGCTACGTTGCTGGACTCCCATGTAGTCGACTGCAGTTTGAGTCCCGGACCCGGTGGCTTGAACTCACACTGGGCACCTGTGCCTGCTTGCCCAAGATCCTTAGCAGAGAATGGAGGAGAAAGGATTGCAATGTGGCCATCACCCCAGGGGTGATTTCTTGCTTTCTGTCTCTCTGTCTCTCTGTCTCTCTCTGTCTTTCTGGGAAGCACACGCGCCCTCTAGCAAAAACCTCTCCAAAAATAAAAAGAGAAAAAGCATAGGAAAGGAAATTTGGGGAAAAAAATAGAGACGTAAGACATTTCTGGGACACAGATATGGTTTATTATCTGTTGATGAGGATGTGTATAGTATTCTCAACTGACCTAGACTGAGGTGTATATCATGCTGGGTAAAGTCTCTTTACAACCTAAATGATGTATAGCGATTGAATGTATGAATAATAATATAAAAAAGTCCATTATCTCAAAAAAATTTTTTAAAAAGTTACTTTAGGAGAAGTTTGTTTTTACATTTTGTGAAAGTTTATGTATGAGGTGATTTTGCATATGTCATCAAACCAACCATCATAGTAGAATGCATTATCAAACAAAAATTTAAAAATTTTTTTAAAAATAATAAAATCTATTGTTTTCTGTATGATTACTGTACATGGGTCTTGGTCAGTTTTAGCTTCTTTTTCACTATTAGCATATCGAGGTAGCAGAACATTTCTAAGAGATTTAAAAAAATGTATTTCTTACCTCAGGGTTTAAATATGTTGTGCTGTTGGTGACTAAGTATTTTTAATCCTTTAATTTTTCATGTTGAGTTATGATAGAAACCTAAATAGATGTCAAATAGAATCTTGGAATCCTAAAAATGCATTTCAAAAAATAATAATTCCTTTGTGTTTCATTGACCCACTTGTTATATGTTTAATATCTCTTTTTGCTGCTTATAATGACTTGTGCTTGCTTTATTTTTCCTCTCTCTCTCTCTTTAAGATTTTTGCCATAGGACACCTGTACTTGCTTTAGAGAGACAGAGAGAAGTGAGAACTCTCCTCCCCCCGGGGGATGGCTACACTGCAAACCCTTTGCCATCCTCCTCTCAGTCACACATGACCAGTGTTTTTCAAGTCACTGGATCCAAGACTCAATCCATGGAGTTAGCCATATGGGATCCATAACTAACCACTTGGCTATCTACTGGAATTCTTTCTATTTTTAAATAAATTTATTTATCACCAGATGGCATGTGCACTAACTAGAGAGAGAGAGAGAATTCTTCAGTATAGTGCGGTCATGCTATTATTCCCTTTCCTCCATTTCTCTATTCCATTAGGATTTAGGAATACACACACATGTCTGACCTGTTTGTCAAGCTGTTAGGCTGGAATTCAATCCAGGGTTAGCCATGTGAAATCCAACTTCCCATGTTCAGTGCTCAACCACTGCCCTATCAGTCTGGCCGGCTCTTTCACTATTGAGGGATAATTTAACCATGCCATATTTATACATTCAGATTCTGTTTAAATAATACCTACTCCTTGGGGCTGGCAGGTGGCATGATGAGGAGAGGTACCGGACTCTCAGATGGCTGACTATGGTTCAAGTCCTGGACCTGCTGGCTTGTTTTCTCACTTTCCCCCTCTCTCTCTGTCTCTCTCTGATCAAATTTTAAAATAATAATATTAATAATAAAGTTAAATAAAATAATTATTTAAAAAATAAAATAAAATAATAAAACTACTCCAAAGATTCTTTGTTAATTCTTTAGCTTTACTCCACCTTCTCTTAGTTCTCACTTTCACTAGATCATGGTAACACATACATATATTTTATTAGACTTGTTTTAGATATATGTCTTATTAATCCAGAAGTCCACTAGGATGACAGACTTAATCTTAGAACCTCAATGAATAACTGAACAACAAAAAAAACTTAATAAATATGCATTATAAGTATATCACATAGTATCAATGTCAATATATTGGAAGTTTGAGCTAATAATACAGCTACACTTAAAGTATTTGCATGCATGGTATCTGTGATATTTTCAAGTATCTCATTAGAATACTATGATGATACATGTCAATTGTGAATTGCTAGTTCAGGATTGTCTTCTGACTTAAAAATAAGACCATTTATCCTTGTCACCGTAAGGTAATTAAGGTACATTTAATTTGCATATTCTTGGCATTTATAAAAGTTCTTTAATCTTGTAATCATTTCTAGTAATACTCCAAAAAGGTGACCTTAAGAAGTGATTAACATATTTACTTGGAATAATGGAATAACTGCTTGTTTATTAGTGCAGTGTTTGAACAAATAAACAATAGATTAACCTAAAAAGAATGAGTCTCAAGCTGAGAAATTGGTGGGCAATGCTAACACATGTCATCATTTTAGAGAACCACCAGTGACTATATTGAAGTATTAAAGAAATCTAAGCTTTTGGTAGAAACTGGCAAATTTTTAACAGCTAACATCAATGAAGCATTGCTTTACCACCTTTGTTTTCTTCTATTTTTTACTTTGTTTTCTTCCTTGATTTTGTGTTGTTTCTTTCTGAAAATACTCTTGTATTTTAGGCTCGGCTCTTGTGCTTTGCTGTCTTTTGTTGTAGAGTTTCCTGTTTCTATAGTTCTATGATCTCATCCTCATGTTTTCCCTCTTCTTTCTAATTTTTTTCTCTAGTTCTTATAAACTCTTTCGTCATTTTCACATCCTATGTGTAATCCTCCATATCCTTTGCCACATCACTTTTTTTTTTCTTTCTTCTATCAGAAGCTATTTATTATCACTTTTTAATTTTTTGGGGGAGAGATTTTCACTGTAGGGCGCATGTGCTCGCCAGACAGACAGAGAGAGACATAGAGACAGAAAGCGAGAAATCACCCCCCAGGGGGGATGGTCACGCCGCAATCCCTTCTCCTCCATTCTCCTCTCGGGATCTTGGGCACGCATGCACACGCGCCCGGTGTGAGTTTTTTTAAGCCACCTGGTCCAGGACACGAACAGCGGTCGATTACGTGGGAGTCCAGCGACATAGCCATTACGCTAACTGCTGGTTCCCAGAAGCTATTTATTATCACTTTTAATCACCTCTGATCTTGGACCCCTGTTGATTCATCTCAACCTACTCTTCCTCATACTCAAGGATCCAACTTAATTTAAAAGTGACATTCCAATTTGGTTTCTCACTCTAATTCTGTTTCCTACTTTTCTAGAGACCACAAACTATTGCCTTAAGAGAATGATTCGTATAGGAATGTTTTATACATTCCACAGCTAAAAATTTTTTCTCTATTTGTAAAGAAAACTCAGATAATTAAGAAGAGTGATCTGGAATTTATGGAATACATTATATTCTATCTTAAGCACATGTCGATCCCATCTCAATCATTTTCATTTTAATTGCCAGAGTACAATAATCCTTATTAACAAGTTGTATATCTTTTGACTTAACTTTGAAAATAAATTATATTAATCAACACTAAACAACTCAAAATGTGCCAGGGATATTTTTGTTTTTGTTTTTAAATATGTTATAGGGTGTATGTGTTTGCTGGAGAGAGACAGAAAGAGAGAGAAGGAAAATGCACATGACCACATCAAAATTCCCTCTCTTCCCCACTTTCCTCACAGGACATTAGGCACACACACACACACACACACACTCATTCACTGTGTTTCCCAAGTTGCCAAATTCAAGACTTGAACCTCACAATTGGTTATGTGGGATCCAATCACTACACCACTGTGCCACTAGCCAGCCTGGGACTTTTTGATTCAGAGTTTATTTGCTTTTATGAAAAATCAAAATGTAGGTATTAGAAACATATATAGTCAGGTATGCTCTTCAATGTTCAAACTGATATGAGTCCATCCCAGTGCTTCTCTCAAAGAATAATAAAATAGCAATAATCACTCATTTTAAAAAAATAGTTTTGAGGCTGGCAGGTGGCATGGTGGCTAAGAGTATTAGACTCCCACATGGTTTAGTCCCTGTCCTGGTGCTATGAAGTATATGATATTTTTATTCTATTTATAAAAGATAATAACATTGAAACACAGAGAGCCTGAGCAGCTTCTTCACTCAACCCAAGCAGTAAACGAAGGCTCTTCACAGATGCAAGTAGCTTATATTAAGAGACTGCATATTTGAGATCTTTAGTAACATGCCTTGCCTCCAATGCAGTTTGGAGTGATTTGCAGACATTCTTTACTCTATGAATACCTGTTAAATGAGTGGATGCAATTAGATTAAAGTTCAGAAGGCAGGTCACAATATAGAGGAAAGATTGGTTGATTTAGCTTTCATTATCATACTTCAAGTGGCCAATTGCTGAATGTGACTGAGGACCACTTAGAAGATAAAAGAATTCCTTCATATAAATCATTTAAACATTTTATACATAAAATTTTCCAAGGGATTAAATTTGTATCTAAGTTTGAGTCAAATAGTGATTCCATTAATACATTATCAATAAAATTGTAATCTTACATTGAATATATAGTTGAAAACTTGATTACATATACACAGAGTATTTTTCTACATTTATATTTGAGTAAAGTTATTTGAAAAAATAAATTATAAAGATTCCTGATTTTAATTATGTGTTGTTAATTATTTTGAACCTTATTCATCATAATATATATATATATCATTATTTTTATAGAGGTTTTTGCTATAGGTGCGTGCACCCACCAGACAGACAGAGAGAGACAGAAAGCAAGAAATCACCCCCCGGGGGGATGGCCATGTCACAATCCCTTCTCCTCCATTCTCCTTTCGTGATCTTGGGCACGCGTGAGTTTTAAGCCACCGGGTCCGGAACGCAAACTGCGGTCGACTACGTGGGAGTCCAGCGACATAGCCATTACACTAACTGCTGGTCCCAATATTTTGAGAGTCAATTCCACATAGAAAGGTTCTCAGCTCAAATCAAGAGACCTCCCTGAGTACCCAGGGCACAGTTGCCCATGCTGGAGAACTGACTGAAGACCGGGAGTAGACTGCATGTTCAGGCTGTACTGTGGGTGGTGTCTCTCATTCATGGAAAAAATAAATACACTTTTAAAAAGTCAAATGTGTTATTCTTCATTAGAAATATAAATAGAAATATCAAATATAAATACCTATACTTTCCAAACATTAAGTATTCCTCACTTAATGACCAAATTTTGTCCCTATGGCTAAGTCATTAAGTAAATTGGTTCATAAATAAGGTGCTATAAAGGCAGATGTCTTGTGGGGTGCCATGGCACCATAGGGAATATATTTTTCAATTGATATGATGTGACTCCAAACTAAAATAATATAATTTTATCCATACAAAAGTATATATTATATAAGTACTAGAACACAAATCTGACATAATTACTTCTATTTATTCTGAATACTACTATGAGTACATAAAAAAGTACAAATTAATAAATAAAATATGTAGTTTTGCATGATTGGAAACACTGTGCATAGTAAATGCTAACTGATCGTGGGAGTGACACAAAGAATGAGAAAGATTCCCAAGACTCACATAGACTGAGAAGAGGGATTCTCCATACTGGAGAACAGGTTGTAAGTCCAAGAGATTGTTAAACAAGGGGATAGTTAAGTGAGGAGTCACTATAATTATACAATTGTTACATTTACGTGTTTACTTATTCAAATACACAGCTTTTTTATTTTTATACTTTTAAAAAATGTAAATAACTAGAGCTAATGTTTAGAGTATTTACATGTAGTAAACATTATGTTAGTTCTTCTCAACTCTTTGGCATAAGTTCTATTATGATTGTCACAGTATTAGATAATAGGTATTCCAAGGGCATGAACATTCAGGATTCAAGCCAGCTATGATGGTGCTGGGTTCTGAATGATTCTTGGTGGGTCTAGTCCCACCATTTTTATTCTTAGTTTGGGAAAGTTCTTGGCAAAACATTCAGGAGGAGCACTGGTATGACCAGAGTAGTTGGGAGGGGTACTTAGAGAATTCAGGTAAATAATTGTTTATTGGGCCAGTAGATGTAGTGGTTATGTTGTTGGACTCCCACATGGCCTACTGTAGTTCGAGTCTCAAACCTGGTGGCTTCAAACTCACACTGAGGTGCATGTGTGTGCATGCTCAAGATCCTAGATGGAGGAAAAGGGATTGTGGTGTGGCCATTCCCCTGAGAGGTGATTTCTTTCTTTCTGTCCCTCTATCTCTCTGGCAAGCACATACTCCTTATAGTAAAAATCGCTCCCCCCAAAATTGTTCATTGACTACTACCCTTCACAAGAGGACTTTTAACATGTTCATGGACTTAGTTGATGTTTGTTACACAACTCTTAAATTTTTTAAAAAAATTCCATTACATTTAATGGAAAAAAAATATGCATTTCATCTTAACCCAGGACACTCAAAAAATTTTCAAAGATAAAAAATGTGAATAGGCAATATGAAACTTATTGCATTGACAAAAGGAGGAAGAGATGTATCAATAGCAAGTTGAGGTAGGTACAAAAAGGTACTAAGGAATCATACAGAGAAAGAAAGAAGAAAGAAAAAAAAGAAAGAAAGAAAGAAGAGAGAGAGAGAGAGGAAGAAAGGGAAAGGAAGGAAGGAAGAAAGAAAGAAGAACAAGAAAGAGAAAGAGAAAGAAAGAAAAAATCAAGTGATTGACTTTCAGATGTAAAACTTTTGGGACTACATGGTTATTTTATACTCAAATTGCACATAAAAATAGTAATAGCTGCAGGAAAAAAAAAAACTACCTATCGCACAAAATAAAGACAAAAACTGAGAACACATAGAAATACATGAAACTGGTGTAGGCACAGAGCAGATTAAAATGTCATAAAAAAATCTACCTCTTCCTACCTCTTGCCTGGTGTTAAAGACCGAAGGCAAACATGCGAATGCAATGTGTGATTAAAATTGTTTTGTTTGATATTTTCTGTGCAAAAGCTGGTATTCTTAATAAATTGGTAAACATGTCTTTTCCTGAAATTGAAATGTCAATATGTTGTTTCATAACAAGTCTTCATTTAGTAAATTGTGAGATTGAAAAATCTTTATACTAAAATAAAGTCATCTGAAAATGGGGTAACTTTTTAGAGTCATTGTGGTTCTTAAATAATTGAAACTTCAGCAACCAATAGCCATATACAGCATAGAGCTGAGTATTAGACCTTAATCACTTCCATTTTCCACCAAGGCAGATGAGATTGTGAGGGCTTAATTAATCAAACCTCAGTCATAAAGCCAGTAAGTTATCAAGTCAGAACTTCAACCCAATTCTGTTTCATTTCAAAGCCTGTGATATAAATAATTGTATCACGTACGAAAAGTTTTCATTCTTATGTCTACTTTTAACACTGGAATGATAAAATAACTATACCATTTTCTATTTAAAGAATGAGGTAAAAAAAATTATCAGATTTTCAAGGATCTCTTTTATATGCAGGTGAAATGAATAGATGTCTTCTGGTGACCAGATAAACACCAAGAATAAATAATACTGGGGTGGGCAAGGATATCATAGGCCAGAGAACCAGAAGTCAGACACATGGCACTCGCCACTTAAGAAAAGCCTATCTTGAGAGACCAAATTCGGTGAACAAGTAATTTTTTAGGACTGTCAATACTGGGCAGATCAGAGTTCATAACCGTCTCTGACATACTGGATAAGATACAAAACTTATCTAGACAGGGTCAGTGAATATGAACATCTAGAAGTAAAGAGCAAGTTATTCATTACCTTAGGGCACAATCACCACACAACCTGACAGTGTCAAGGGGATAGTCATTGCTTGAGGAGCAGTTTTCATTCTGGATATGTGGGAAGAATGTCCAGTTTTATTCCTCTGCATGGGGTTTAAAAATAAGCAGTGATTAATGAGGTAGTAGAAGCAAAATGGAGGCAGTCCAGAAAAGTCTAAGATCCTGGCTTAGAAATAGTGAGGGTCTGGGTTGACCTTGCAGTGCTTCAGCTGTTATAATCTTCGCATCCATTCATGTGGAAGGACTCCTTGTCTCTATAGCCTGAAAGCTGTAAAGCTTCAGCAAGGCTATTGTTAACTTTTGGTAGTTGAGCACTAGGCTCAATCTATTGTGAGGAAGGTAAAATGTTAAATTTTGTAAGACTCATTGTACAGAAAATGAAGAATGGAAGTTAAAGACTAATTTTCCTTAGGTTTAATCTATTAAGATGGACTCCAGGACTAAATAAAATATAGAGTCATCTTTGTTCTCTTATGATTCACAAGAAGATCCTTCAAAAATATTTCCCCTGCCAATACTCTCTTCCTAGCCACTGAAATTCACCATTTGATAGTCTTCTATGATGTGATGGATACACTAGATTTGGTTTAGAATTTGTCCCCAGTGTAATGTGTTCTGGCATAAATACTAAAGAAAGTTCTCATTAAACATACATAAGCTTGCCACCTGAGAATTAACCAACCAGTACATTCTAAAGCTAGGCACATGGAAAGGAGACCTGGATTTTGTTCTTCCTTGGTCACTTAAGAATTGATTGCCATTGATTAGGTCACTTAAGTTTTCTGAGCCAAGGTTCTTATGTAACAGAGGTAGTGAAGCCTTTCTAACTACTATGGTGGTGAAGAAACTCCCTCCCTCTCTGAGGTTCATTGAGAATCACTGACAATAGGCAGAGTAATAAGAGAATAGGCAAACAGATTCATTTTAACATGTATACATGTATTGGGTTGTTGGAAGTGTCGTAATGCATTTTTGCATAGAAAAAATACATCCTGACTTTTCTGACAACCTAACATATGGGAATACAAAATTTGACTTAAATAAGGACTAGGTGGTATAAATTTAAATACTCCCTTCATGGGAGAGAGAAGGGGATTGGGGAATGATCCCTATGAGGGGAATCTGAGTCCAATGCTCAGACAAAGGTAAATGATTGTCTTTGAGAACTTAATGAAACCAACAAGTTATTGAAAAGTGAGAGCAAGGGTAAAACTGCAGAGGAACAAATATTGTCCAATTGGGGCCAGCAGGTGGCATGTTGGTTAGAGTGCTGGACTCCCAAATGGCTGACCACTGTTGGTGGTTCAGACTCAGAGGATTGAAAATCATGCCATGCATGTATGTTTGCATGCCCAAAATCCTGAGAGAAGAATGAAGAGAAAGTGATTGTGGTGTGACCATCCCTCCTGGAAGCGATTTCTCACTTTCCCTCTCTCTGTCTCTGTCTCACTCTCCAGTGAGCATGTGTGCTTTATGGGAAAAAGTTAAATAAATTATGTTTAAAAAAACAAGTTATCTTATTGTGCTGTTAGTTTCTTAGATGATCTCTTGGAGCTGCCCTCATAAGGACAGGTGTTCTGGGTATGAAGACTGACTTTTTCTCATATCTGTTTGCTTAGTAAGATTCCTAGAGGGATATCTAAGACAATTGCACTGTGGGCTGGCTCTGTGGTCTGATAATTGAGGGAACCAGATCCCACATTACCAACCACTTGATTCAAGCTTTGGTCCTGGTGGTGTGGAAAACATATCATGTATGTATGCATACATGCCTAGGATCCCTGCAGAATGATGAAATGGCAGAGAAGGCTGTCTTTCTGGCAAATGAAGGAAAAAAAAAAAGACAATTAAATTTCTTAGTGGAAAGGTAAGTTAATTTCTCAGTCAGGAAGTAAATTCCAGAGAATATTGCTCCTTGTGCTTGGGGAGGAGGAATAGAGACAAAGTTAAAGACCTTGATCCTAAGGCAACTTAGAAGACCACATAGCATGTCATAGTACCAGTCCTTAAGGTATCGGTTTTTGAGCTCAATACTGCATTGTGGCATACTACAGAATATCCCATGTGATAGTGAAGGGGAAAGCATTCTTAAAGCTATATTCCCTAGCAATGCACCAGTTTTCTGTTTTCCTGTATGGGAGAGGAAAAGATTAATATTCTATAGAGGAAAGTTTTATTTAAAATATGGAAATAAAGAAGGGCAGAAAAGGGTTTCTAAGGACCTAGTAGCATGGTGGAAGCACAGGAATCTCAAGGGAGGTGATAAAAGGTCAGGGGGGAGAAAGCAAATTTCACCTATGAGATTACAAGTACAAGAAAATAGAAGTAAAACTTATAAACCAAGAAACAAAATGTGAGTTATTTTTTGTGTGTTCTCTAGAGCTACTTCTCTTGTTCCGCTTACTTTGGAAATGTGGGTTTCTTTAAAATGAAAATCATTTTTGAGAACTATTTACAAGTATAAACCAATGATAAGATATAGACTCAACTGGTTGTCTAGAAAAAAGAAAGCATGAAATAAAAACAATTAAAAGAGTCCATTTCTTCCAAAATAAGGCCAGGACATAGTTTAAGAAACTAGACTCAGGCATACTGGAGGTGACCAGACATACTCTTGAGTTTTTTTTGTACTCTTCCAAAATAGAGAAAAGAACTTTGTTCCCTTATTCTCTCATCAACCTAGAAATCAAATTTTGTAAGACTCATTGTACAGAAAATGAAGAATGGAAGTTAAAGACTAATTTTCCTTAGGTTTAATCTATTAAGATGGACTCCAGGACTAAATAAAATATAGAGTCATCTTTGTTCTCTTATGATTCACAAGAAGATCCTTCAAAAATATTTCCCCTGCCAATACTCTCTTCCTAGCCACTGAAATTCACCATTTGATAGTCTTCTATGATGTGATGGATACACTAGATTTGGTTTAGAATTTGTCCCCAGTGTAATGTGTTCTGGCATAAATACTAAAGAAAGTTCTCATTAAACATACATAAGCTTGCCACCTGAGAATTAACCAACCAGTACATTCTAAAGCTAGGCACATGGAAAGGAGACCTGATAGGCAAACAGATTCATTTTAACATGTATACATGTATTGGGTTGTTGGAAGTGTCGTAATGCATTTTTGCATAGAAAAAATACATCCTGACTTTTCTGACAACCTAACATATGGGAATACAAAATTTGACTTAAATAAGGACTAGGTGGTATAAATTTAAATACTCCCTTCATGGGAGAGAGAAGGGGATTGGGGAATGATCCCTATGAGGGGAATCTGAGTCCAATGCTCAGACAAAGGTAAATGATTGTCTTTGAGAACTTAATGAAACCAACAAGTTATTGAAAAGTGAGAGCAAGGGTAAAACTGCAGAGGAACAAATATTGTCCAATTGGGGCCAGCAGGTGGCATGTTGGTTAGAGTGCTGGACTCCCAAATGGCTGACCACTGTTGGTGGTTCAGACTCAGAGGATTGAAAATCATGCCATGCATGTATGTTTGCATGCCCAAAATCCTGAGAGAAGAATGAAGAGAAAGTGATTGTGGTGTGACCATCCCTCCTGGAAGCGATTTCTCACTTTCCCTCTCTCTGTCTCTGTCTCACTCTCCAGTGAGCATGTGTGCTTTATGGGAAAAAATTGTTAAATAAATTATGTTTAAAAAAACAAGTTATCTTATTGTGCTGTTAGTTTCTTAGATGATCTCTTGGAGCTGCCCTCATAAGGACAGGTGTTCTGGGTATGAAGACTGACTTTTTCTCATATCTGTTTGCTTAGTAAGATTCCTAGAGGGATATCTAAGACAATTGCACTGTGGGCTGGCTCTGTGGTCTGATAATTGAGGGAACCAGATCCCACATTACCAACCACTTGATTCAAGCTTTGGTCCTGGTGGTGTGGAAAACATATCATGTATGTATGCATACATGCCTAGGATCCCTGCAGAATGATGAAATGGCAGAGAAGGCTGTCTTTCTGGCAAATGAAGGAAAAAAAAAAAGACAATTAAATTTCTTAGTGGAAAGGTAAGTTAATTTCTCAGTCAGGAAGTAAATTCCAGAGAATATTGCTCCTTGTGCTTGGGGAGGAGGAATAGAGACAAAGTTAAAGACCTTGATCCTAAGGCAACTTAGAAGACCACATAGCATGTCATAGTACCAGTCCTTAAGGTATCGGTTTTTGAGCTCAATACTGCATTGTGGCATACTACAGAATATCCCATGTGATAGTGAAGGGGAAAGCATTCTTAAAGCTATATTCCCTAGCAATGCACCAGTTTTCTGTTTTCCTGTATGGGAGAGGAAAAGATTAATATTCTATAGAGGAAAGTTTTATTTAAAATATGGAAATAAAGAAGGGCAGAAAAGGGTTTCTAAGGACCTAGTAGCATGGTGGAAGCACAGGAATCTCAAGGGAGGTGATAAAAGGTCAGGGGGGAGAAAGCAAATTTCACCTATGAGATTACAAGTACAAGAAAATAGAAGTAAAACTTATAAACCAAGAAACAAAATGTGAGTTATTTTTTGTGTGTTCTCTAGAGCTACTTCTCTTGTTCCGCTTACTTTGGAAATGTGGGTTTCTTTAAAATGAAAATCATTTTTGAGAACTATTTACAAGTATAAACCAATGATAAGATATAGACTCAACTGGTTGTCTAGAAAAAAGAAAGCATGAAATAAAAACAATTAAAAGAGTCCATTTCTTCCAAAATAAGGCCAGGACATAGTTTAAGAAACTAGACTCAGGCATACTGGAGGTGACCAGACATACTCTTGAGTTTTTTTTGTACTCTTCCAAAATAGAGAAAAGAACTTTGTTCCCTTATTCTCTCATCAACCTAGAAATCAAAACTACCAAAGAAGAGAACATATTGTCTTCAGTGCCTCTCTGAGATTTAAGATTGAAAGATGTCAACATATCTGGACAAAGCTTATTATAAACTATCATGTGTCTTTCAATCCCATTCTGCTTCCAAAGAGAATTATTTACTTACCATTTTCTGAAGATTAAACCAATTGTTTCTCCTTTTAAACTATCTTACAACATTAACTTTCAAGTTGACTCCAAAATAATCATGAAATTTTTCCCCTCTCATTATCATAGATTTTGCCAATCATTACTATAGAAGGCTCTTCATTCTACCTTGGCCACTTATTAATCAATTGCTATTAACTAAGTTACTTAGCCTTTCTGAACCAAGGTTTATTATGTAACAGAGGTAGTCATGCCTTTTTAACTACTGTAGAGGTAAAGGAACTCCCTTTCTGAGGTTCATTGAAAATCACTATCAATAGGTAGAATAATAAGAGAATAGACAACTTTCAATTACTCCCTTCCTCACTTGTAATTTTTGCCTTTAAAACTTGTGTTTACTCTGTAAAACCTCATGCCACGTCATTCAGGGTAATTTAAATGCTGTTTGTTAAGGAGATCATCCTCATTTGGCCCAGTTAAGTTTATCTTTTCTTATTTCACCTTCCTTCAGCCTTCTCAGATTGTTAGAAGTAAAAAGGAAGAAAGGAAGGTAGACAGGAAGAAAGTAAGTGTGAACAGAAAAAAGCAACTATAAAATATTGAAGGAGGATTATTCTAAACCAATGTGAGTGACTGTATTCAGGGAAACAACCTCAAGAAGCCCTGAGTGGTTCATTCTCACACAGCCAAATTACAACAGGTCGTTCATACAGTTCAGGAAAGCACAAGTTACAGTTGAAGTTATAAGTCAACACATGGAGGTTAGCTATCAGTTTAGCAAGAGGAGTTGGGATATCTTTATGAGAGAGAGGGTCTTATAGGTCATAGGTTGATTGAAATATTTAGTTTGATATTAGCTGAAAGAGCAAAGCCTTATTTAAAACTTGAAATGAGCAGGAACAAAAAGTTTTAGCTTAACTTTAACATAGATAGGAACTTACTAATGATCATTTGATGTTATACTGTAGGCAGAATTTGAAAACTAAGCCACAATTATTGAGGCAAAGTCATCTCTTCAGTAAAATTGATGGCATATATATGTGGCTCTCACCTGGTCCCTGAGGAAGGAATTTTGAAAGAAAGAAAATGCATAGTCCTTAGCAGGATTGAGGAAAGGAAGAAAAAAGAGGAAGGAAGAGATTAGGGAAGGAAGGCAGGTAGGAAACAGATTTAAGTATGAATGCTATGAAATGCACAATTTTTTGTCAAGAATTCCTCCTGTGGACTTTGGTTTTAAACTTCTGCTGTTACATTATTCCTCCTGGGTTATGGGATTTTACTTTAAAGTACACATCCTGAATGCTAAGCCATTTAGAAATCATCTATTTATAGCTAGGAAAACAAATAAGGTCAAAACATTTTCAGAATACAAGGAAATTATGACCACTAACTTACTCACAATTCTCTGCTGAACTGTTGAATTAATTAAAATTAACCTCTGTCACTTTTAACCCATAGCAAATATGACCTTTAGGCTTTTCTTCAATAAAAGTCATTTGTAGCACAGTAACTTTGCTTCATTAGTATAGTCATAATTTGTACAATATCTAGCTATTTAATAGCAACGATTCTTCCTAAAGAGCACAAATCATGAAATATCCACAACTATTTCCTTTTACTTGTATTTTAACATATAAATAAAATTAATTCTAGTTGTAAGGAGATCAAATAACTTATTAACATACCTATCACTGCATTGTATTTACTATTGATGTTTTTTTCTTTATTTAATATCATAAATATCTCTTAAACTTGAGAAATTATAACTATTTTTCTGAACATCTTGAATGTTAAAATTTCTGATTCTAGTGAGCTATATGAGAATATTTTATTCACTGTTATATTTCTCATTTGTTATTTTTGTGTAGTAATTTATTGATCAAGCAAAACCTTCAATGTTTCCAAGTATTTTTAACTGTGAACTCAATCACTACTTTTTATTTTCTAATTACTTTTTATTTTCTAATTAAAATAAAAAGGCTTACAGACCTAAATATAAAATAATCTTTTGTCTTTCTTTTAATTCTAGCTTTAAGAGTTGTACTTAGAAGAGTAAAAGAGAGACCATTCACTATGGCCAATAAAAAATTATATAGACTTGATAATCATTTGAGATATGTATGTAGATATCAAATCATCACAGTATACATCCTGAATAGATACAATTTTTATTTATCAATCATACATCAACTAAACTGAAAAAAATTAAGTGCATATCTTATAGACAAAAAGAAAAGAAAGAGAAAGAAGTTGTACAGAAAACTGGTATTATCCTTTACGCAGGAAATAGTAATATGTGAAGGAGAAACAGAGGTACTTTGCTGTTCATAAATACCAGAAAGATATTAGATGAGTTATATATGAAATAATAGTTGATTAGAAAGGTCAATCAAATTTTGATTTATTTTAAAAAGTATGTCTCAATGATCCCTAAAACTAGAGAATGCTAAGGAAGGCCCTGATGCAAAGATATCCATTTTGTTCATAATTGACCTTTTTTCTCTCAACAGGCAATTCTATCAAACCAAGCATTGATTCATATAATATGTTTCTTCTGTCCATATTCATACTTTTCTTGCCCACTTAATAATTTTCTTTCTAGGAAAAAGAAATAGGAACTTACTGATGGCACAGGTACAAAGTCAGAACCTTCCTTGAAATAAAAGTGGGTATGTTCTAGGACAATATGAAATTCTTTTTTGCAGACAAACATATCTCTAAAATTATAATTGATCTTAATGTAAAAATATGAGCCAATGAATGTAAACATGTATATTTGCTTTTTAGTTATCTATGTGTATATTACATGATACACATATGTACATATAGTGTGCAAGTATTAAGCTACATAAGTCATTTTTCTGACTTTGAGGTTTTCTTTTTTCATTTTGATAGAAAGTTCAGGGTAACACACTCTATTTCATAACATTAACAAGTGCTATCTCTAAGATCAAGTACTTGATCAAATACTCTAAGATCAAATGATGTTACTTTAAATTGTTCCCAAAACAAATAAAAATGAATTAAAATTAACAGACTTGAAAATATGTTCATTTGGTGTCAAGTTTGCTTAATGTGTATTTTGCTAAAATTTGAGCAATGAGGTTATTATTTTCAATATTAAACCCACCCCAAATTTCTTTAATGTTACAAAGTCCCTGTAATAAAATGGTATCTGGTATACTTATGATCCAGAATATTTCATTCTTTAACCTGGTAAAAATATACAAAAGTTTTTGGTAAAAGCTTTAAGGCAAAATGCCTCTCATGAGAACATCAACATTTGTTGCAACACCAGCCTGAAAACATATTTCTGATATTTTTCCATAAGGGCCCTTTGGCACTATTCAAATCACATCTAAGTGGTGACTTCCTATTTTATTTTCCCTTAAGATGCACTTGATATACCCCTCAGAAGAAATTGTAACACTATTAAAATAAATCGCTTTAAGCAGTGAATATTTAATTGCAAATAATGAACAACAGAGATGGCATAAAATATCTGTTACTACTTAACCAGGTTACATGTATGATCTGGTATCTAATAACAGTAGGTTGGAATCAAGATTAAGCCATTGGGGTACCAACAGTTAACATAATGGCTTTGTCGCTGGACTCCCATGTAGTCAACCACTATTCAAGTCCCAGACCTGGCGACTTAAACTCACACTGGGTACGTGTGCGTGCATGCCCAAGATCCCAAGAGTAGAAAGGAGAAGGGATTGCAGTGTGGCCATCCCCCCGGGGGGTGATTTCTTGCTTTCTGTCTCTGTCTCTCTTTGTCTTTCTGGCGAGCACATGCAAACTATAGCAAAAACCTCTCAAAAAAAAGGTAAAAATCTGATTGAATTAAAAACAATAACAAAAAGTCTCACTGTAGTTGTAGAATTTAATAGGAAAATACAGAGAACTTAACCAGAGATCCTCTGTTGTTATACAGATTTCAGTTAGGAAGCATAATTAGGAGAACTGAAGCTATCTAAAGAAACTCTCACTGTACTAATATGGAGATCTCCCTTGTTAGTTGACAAGGTAAAGCTTCCCAAAGGAATGAAGACAGATGTAATGTGCTTTCATCAACAGATGTAGGATAAAGGGATCCATCCAGGCTGACAAGGCCTTGGTAAGGTGCTGTCAAGGCATCGCAGTACAGGAACAGGAGCACTATCCCAGATACTTTTCAAAAGAGTCAAAAAGGCAGTGAGTGGCCGGGTGCTGAGACAATCATCCCACAGATGAGGATTGTACCCAATTGACCAACTGACAATCTAAAATTCACATATTGCAATGGCAATCTGACAGTGAAAGTGTAATTTGCATTAAGACAGAATCTTACATTTAGATTTCTTTCTTTTTCTTTCTTTCTTTCTCTTTCTTTCTTTCTTTCTTTCTTTCTTTCTTTCTTTCTTTTTAATTTTTTTTTATTTGCTGGAGGACATGTATGCTCATGCTTAAAAA
This sequence comes from Tupaia belangeri chinensis, assembly GCF_000334495.1. Taxonomy (NCBI): domain Eukaryota; kingdom Metazoa; phylum Chordata; class Mammalia; order Scandentia; family Tupaiidae; genus Tupaia; species Tupaia belangeri. Next base: position 2,596,133 of record NW_006159742.1, on the reverse strand, counting down.
GAGAGAGAAAGAGAAAGTGAGAAAGCAGCTTTCTATGGTGGATGATCAACTCCAATCCTTTCTCCTCCATTTCTCCCTCCTTTCAGAATTTTGGCATGCATCTCAAACTGCCAGGTCTGAGACTCTAACCACAAGGACAGCCACATGAGATCCAGCAGTTTTAACAAACACTCCACAAGCTGGCCCAACCCAACTTCAGATTTCTTTTTTTTTTGTTTGTTTGTTTTCGAAGAGGTTTTTTACTATAAGGTGTGTGCGCTCACCAGAAAGACAGAGAGAGAGAGAGAGACAGAAAGCGAGAAATCACCCCCCAGGGGGATGACCACGCTGCAATCCCTTCTCCTCAGGATCTTGGGCATGCCCACTACGCACCTGGCGTGAGTTTCAGCCACCTGGTCTGGCACTCCAACCGTGGTGGACTACATGGGAGTCCAGCGACATAGCCATTACGCTAACTGCTGGTCCCCAGATTTCTTTTTAATAAAAACTTGCCCTAGTATATTTTGTTACATAGCCTCATGGAGATATAGTTGGCAAAAACGAACATATTAAAAGCATACAATTTGATAAGTTTAACATATATATATATACATATATATATATACACATCCTTATTCAAGATAATGAATACATTCATCACTTCTGAAAGATTTCTTATGCACCTTTCCAGTTTATCATACCCACCTTTACCAATGTGTCCAGACAACCACTAATCGCTTTCTTTCAGCATAGATTTCATTGCATTTTCTAAAATTATATGTAAGTAAACCTACACAGTATTTATCTTTTTGTCTGGCTTCTTTCACTGAACATAATAGTTTTGAGATTAATGCATGTTGCTTTAGGTATCAATAGATATTCATTTCTCTTGCTGAATAGAATTTCACTGTATGGATGCACCATTTTGTTTCTTCATTCACATGTTGATAGAAATATGGGTTATTTACAGTTTTTAATTATTACAAACAAAGCTGTTATAAATCCATGTATGATTCTTGTGTAGGTATATGCATCCTTGAATACCACAGATTTAGGGACTAGCAGATGGAGTAGTGACTCCACTCACTTGACTCACACATGGCCAACCGTGGTTTGAGTCCTGGACCTGGTGGCTTGAAACTCATGCCAGGCATGTGTGCATTAGTGCCCAACCTCCTGAGAGGAGAATGAAAGAAAAGGATTGTGATGTGGCCATCCCCTCTTGGGAGGGGGGATTTCCTCACTTTCTATCTCTGTCTCTTTCTCTCTGGTAAACATACACACTGTATAGCAAAAACCTCTCAAAAAATAAATAACACAAATTTTCAAGTATTAAAATATAATGAACCCTCAAAATTCAGTAATATGAAAACACAAAATTAGTGAAAACATCAGTAGAAAATGAGAATAGGCACATGATTAAAGAAAATATATTGATGGCAAATAACCACAAAAAGGACTCAGTCATTAGAAATATACAAATGAAAACTACAGTGATATTAATCCTTTTTCTGATAGATACTTGGCAAATATTTTCTCCCATTTCATACATTGCCTTTTCATTCTTGATTGTTTCTTTTGCTATGTAGAAGCCTTTGGTTTGATGTAGTTCCACTTGTATATTTTTGGTTTTGTTGCCTGTTTTTAGTGTTGAGTCCAATAAATCATTACTAAGACTAATGACAAGGAATTTTTTCCCTAGATTTTCTTCAAAAACTTTTACAGTTTTGGTTCTGACACTTAAGTCTTTAATCTGTTTTGAGTTGACTTTTGTGAATAGTATATCATAGGAGTCAAAGTGTACAGTTTATGCATGTATATATCTAGTTTCCCAACATAATTTGCAGATTTATCAACATGTTATGTTGTAGAGACTATTGTTTTCCATTGCAAGTTTGATGCCTTTGTCAAAGATTAATAGGCTGTCTATGTGTGGTGGGTTTGTTTCTGACCTCTCTACTTGTTTCCATTGATCTATGTGTCTGCATTTACACCAGTAATCACATTGCTTTAATTACTGTGACTTTATAATATATTTTAAAACAGAAGTATTACACTTCCAGCTTTATTCCTATGTCTCAAAATCACTCATCTATCTGTGGTCTTTTGTGGTGTGCTCCATATGAATTTTAGAATTTTTTTTAAGTTTTTGTAAAAAATATTATTGGGATATCAACAAGGATTACATTAAATCTCTTTATCACTTTGGGTAATATAAACACTATAACAATATTCATTCTTCCAGTTGAGAAACATAGGTACCTTGCTATTTATTTGCGTGTACTTTAATTTCATTAGTATTTTCCCCCCTATGGTCAATAGCTTTCTTTTCTTATTTTAGAGTTTATACCTATTTTTCTGTCTTTTTTCCTTTTTAAAAATTATTTTATTTTAATTTACATTTAATCACGTTCATCCTTACAGTGTACAACATTGCTTTTTCCAGCATGAATATGATGTACATCAGTCAAGATAAAGACATTACTATATATATTATCATCAGCAAATAGTTTTTCATTTTTTTGTTAATTCAACATACTTTTTTCCTTTCCCTGTTCCTCTCCCTCCCTTCCTTCATTACCCTCCTCCCCATATTACCCCTATCTTTACTTTCTCTAATATCTACCACTGCCTTCCCAGCTTCTATACCTTACAAACTTTCAGTTTCTGCTATAACACACAATCAGTATATATATATTTTTTTTCCATTTTTGGCCCACATTTTATTGATTCACAAAATTCTTAAATAATCTAACTACTTTCAATAGCAAGCTCTGCTGATATATACATATCTATGAACACATGTCTTAATAAGGCATGAAACTCTGAGAAGAATGAATACACTATAAGGTAGCACCTAGCTGATGCTACATAGTATACTAAGGTCATTAATTATATATTTCTACTATATTTTTTAATTTCAAGAAAAGCAGATTTAACTTTAATAAATCAAAGAAATGCTAAGGAAATATGCTTAAAACTTAAAGCCAGGAAACAGTTTGGGATTCTGTTCAAATAGTGGGTACATGAACTTATTGGCAGCTCAAGACAAGACAAAAAATTCTTAAAATCAGAAAACAAAGCCTAGAAAACAAAATCAACAATATGTTGGTCAAAAGTCATAAAATTCTATTTCACCAGTTCCGTCTCATGTACTTTATCTTTTGTTGTGATTCAGTTTTCTCAATTAAATTCTGGGATATAATATTCAACTACAGACTTGTCCCCAAGATTAAATTGGCCATTTTCATAGTTTCTGAAGTCTTATTTCTGTGTGACTGTATTTAATTTTCCTGGTATAGCACTCCCTGCAGAATTTCTTGGAGATCTGGTCTGGTGTTGGTAAATTCTGTCAGGTTTTGTTTATCTGAGAATATTCTTGTCTTTTCCTTCCATATGAAGGATAATCTTGCTCAGTATAGTATCCGTGGTTGCAATTGCTTTTCCCTCAACACTTCGAATATATTTTCCCATTCTTTCCTCACTCACATTGTTTCTGATGAGAGATCCACTGTCAGCCTGATGTGATATCCTTTGTAGGCAACTTGCAGTTTCTCTCTTGCCAGTCTTCGCATCTTGTCTTTTTCTGTGGTTTTGCTCAATATGGCTATAATGTATCTTGGAGAAGATCTTCTTGGGTTGATACTATTGGGGGTCCTTTGTATTTCTTGGGACTGGATCTTTGAATGCTTCTGTAGGTTTGGAAAGTTTTTTTCCAGGATTTCATGGAATAAATCGTCAATGCCCTTATGGGTCGCTTCCCCTTCAGGGATACCAATTATCCAGATGTTTGGAAGTTTGATGGTATCTAGTGTTTCTCGTATAGTATTCTCATGTTTTTGGGCAATTTTCTTAGGCTTTGTGGTGGATTTTTCTAGGCAAGTGATTCTATCTTCTACATCTGTGAATCGATTCTCAGTGTGATCTAGTCTGCTTTGAATACTTTCAAAGGAGCTTTTGACTTCCTGTATTACAGTTTTCCTCTCTAATAGGTCCATTTGATCCTCTTTCAGATCTTGCAAGAATTTCCTCACCTCCTGAAGCTCATCAGCTCCTTTCCCCTGCCTCTTCAGCAGTTCATTGTCTCTCTTCTCTTCTATCTCTGTGAGCTTTGTCACCATGGAAATTCTAAATTCTTTATCAGACATTTCCATGAGTTTCATCATACTGTCTAAGGATGAAGAGGACTTATTTTTCCGTGGAGGAGAGGTATTTTTTTGTTTTTCCATATTTCTTGTGACCCTGTGGTGATTTCTAGTCACCAGATGGATGGGATGTTTCTTCTCATTCTTGAAGTTCAATCTGAGTGTTCAGAGGCATGCAGGAGAAGGTGATCTACAATCTCTTCCGTTCCATCCTCACTCTTCTAGAAAAAAGTGAAGAAGAAGTCCCAGCAGGAAATCTTCATTTTAAGTCTGTGAAAGCACTATTTCACAGCTGAAGTTCGGGATCCATGTCTTCATCAGTATTTTATAGTGTTAAGTGTACAGTTTTTTTACTTCTGTCAATGTTCATTATTTTGCTAGTAACAGAAATACCTGAGTCTGGATGATTTATAAAGAATATAGATTTGTACTAAGTGGTGGTATAGCAGTAATACAGCTGCACCCACATGAGAACGGTCTTGGTTCACACCCTGGGCATGCAGGGTACACATACTTGTCCTGATCTAGACTCTCTGAGACTTGGGATGTTGCACTGTGAAGATCCTGTTTGGGGTTCCTCTTTGCTCCTCTTTTTCTATCTGATGGGAAAAAATAGATTTTTTAAAATAGGGGTTTATTTCACTCATGGTTTTGAAAGTTCAAGATCCAGGAGCTATATTTGGCAGCAGTCTTTTCACTGATAAGGTCTTGAGACACTGCAGAGCATCAGATGGCAATGAATTCTTGGGCAGAACATGAGCGAGTATGACTGTGTCTATGTGTCTCTCTCACACTCTTCGTTTTTTTCCCCCTCTCACTCTCTTACACATTTACCAGGAATCAATCACCCTAATCACCTCTCAAAGGCTCCACTTCTTAATCCCATAATCAGATTAAGTTTCTTCTTAATATCTTTACAGCCAGATTTCAACGTATAAACTTTTTACAGGACACATTCCAACAATAACAATATCCTTGGTTGAGTTTATACTAAGTATTTTATTATTTTAATTCCATTATAAGACATTATTTACTTAGTTTTCTTTTTCAATACTGTATTGACAGAGTGAAGAAAGGTAACTAATTTTTGTACACTTATTGTGTACCTTGAAACTTTATTAAATTAGTTTTAGTTCCAACAAAGTGGCTTTTTTTTTTTTTTTTAGAGGACTTAAGGGTTGTGTATTTATAAGACCACATTGTCTACAAAGACAATTTTACTTCTTCCTTTCTAATTAGTAATAACTTTCCTTTCTTTTCTTGCTTAACTGCTCTGGCTATGACTTCCAGTTTTAAGTTGAACAGAAGTATCAAGAGTAGGTATTTGTATCTTGTTCCTGAACTCAGAGGAAAATATTTTAGTTTTCACTACTGATTAGGATGACATCTGTAATCCTGTTTATATGACTTTTATTTTGTTTAGAAACATTTATTTGTTTAGGAACATTCCTTCTATACCTATTTTTCCTTCCTTTTTTAACTTAAAAAAGTTGTTAGAGGGACCAGTAGATGGTGTAATTGTTACATCTCTGTACTCCCACATGGTCTACTGTGGTTTGACCTGAACCTGGAGACTTGAAACTCACACTGGGTGTGTATGCATGCGTGCTCAAAATCCCAAGAGGAGAATGAAGGAGAAGGGATTGCAGTGTAGCCATGCCCCCTGGGGTGAGTGTGATTTCTCGTTTTCTATCTCTCTGTTTCTCTCTGTCCTGTGAGCATATGCAGCCTATAGCAAAACAAATCTCTTACAAAAAAAAAAAAAAAAGATGTTAGAAAGTACACATACTTGCTAGAGAGTGAGAGAGAAACCACTCCCGAACAGAACATGGTAACATCACAACTCTTTTTTCACTCATTTTTCCTTCTCATCAGGATTTTTTTGCATACATTTGATTTTTTTTTTAAGTCACTAGGGCCATAATTTAAATCACAGTCAAATCACATGGGATCTGGCTCCCAGTGCACAACATTTAATCACTTCACTATGGAGCCAGGCTTTTTATCCTTCTATACCTAATTTTTATCATGAAAGTGTGTTGAATTTTGTCAACATCTTTACATTTTAATAACAAAGACAAGACTCAATCAAAAAATAATCAAAGCACTTGAAGAGCTATTTCTCCAAAGACAATAGCTGAGAGGTATGCAAAAAGGTGTTCAATATTATTAATCATCTGGGAAATGCAAATCAATACTACAATGAGATATCACCTCACATATGTTAGGATTGATAATATTTTAAAAAATGATAAGTATTGGTGAGAATGTGAAGAAAAGGGCACCCTCACATACTTTTGGTGGAGTATGCCATTATGTAAAACAGTATGGAGGTTCCTCAACAAATTACATATAATCCAACAATTCCACTTCTAAGTATATTTTTGAAAGAATTATTTTTGCTTCTGTATTCATTGCAGCATTACTGAAAATAGCTAAGATAAGAAAACTACATAAACCCTTATTAACAGATGAACAAAGAAAATGTGGTACATAAAATCTATATAATGAAATATTTTTCCACCTTAAAAAGGAAGGATATTCAACCATTTGCAACAATATAGATAGACTTAAAGATCTTTACACTAAGTGAAATTAGCCAGTCACAGAATGACAAACGATTCCAATTATTTGAGGGATCAAAAATATTCAAACTCATAAATACAGAAAATAGAACGATGCTTGCTAGGGGCTGGAGAAGGAAGAAATGGGTAATTACTGTTCTGTAGGTATAAAATTTTAGTGGTGCAAAGTGAATAAATGTTAGAGACTTGCTACACAACATAGTAGCCATAATTGACAACATAGCCAACAATATAATATTTTACACTTTCAATATGCATGTTAAAAGCATAGATCATAGATCTAATGTTAAGTATTCTTAGCATTAAACACACACATGCACATATAAAATACAATGGAATTTATGAGGTAATAGCTACTCTTTCTTGCCTTAGGGTGCATGCATTCATAGGGGAGAAAGACAGAGATGGTGAGAGGGTAAGTGAAAAATTCTACCTTTCTCAGGGAGGATGGCCACGCTGCAATCCCTTGTCTTCCATTCTCCTACTAAAATCTTGGGCATACATGCACATGCACATTTCATGAATTTCAAGTCACTGGTCCAGGACTTCAACCATGGTTGACCATGTGGGAGTCCAGCGACACAACTGTTACACAATCGCCTGGCTCCAATAACTATGTTTAATACCTTAGTTACGGTGATGGTATTATGGATGTATGTCTCAACTTATTAAAATGTATACATTCAATGTGTGCAAATTTTAGTTTATCAGTTACTTCAACAAAGCTTGAAACAAATAAAAATGTAAAGGCATATAAATGAATAATAAATATCTCCAAAGTGAGATGCTTCTATACATCTATTTGAATGGTTAAATCATAAAAAGCCTGACCATATGAACTGTTCACAAGATCTGAAAGAACTAGAATCTTCATACCCTGCTGGTGGTAATGGAAGAGTCTGATGCTTTCTTAAGCAGTCAAATATCTATTTAATATGATTCAGTCATTCCACTCTTATCACTTAAATTGTGTTTTTAAAACATGTGCATTGGGACCAGCAGTTAGTGTAATGGCTATGTCGCTGGACTCCTATGTAGTCGACCGCTGTTCGAGTCCTGGACCCAGTGGCGTAAACTCATGCCCGGCGCGTGTGCGTGTGTGCCCAAGATCCCGAAAGGAGAATGGAGGAGAAGGGATTGCAGCATGGTCATCCCCCCCTGGAGGGTGATTTCTCGCTTTCTATCTCTCTGTCTCTGTCTGGCGAGTGCATGCACCCTATAGCAAAAAAAAAAAAAAAAGAAAAAAAAACTCTCTAAAAAATAAATTAATTAATTAAATAAATTAAATAAATAAAACATATGCATGTTAAGGCCAGCCTCATAGTTTAGTGATTGAGAAGCCTGGATCCCACATGACCATCCATGATTTGAATCCAGGCTCTGGCACCCTTAGAAACACACTAGGTACACGTGTGTGCCACAGATCTTGAAACATTGAAGGAATAGAGAAGGGATTACAATGTGACTACAACCAATTAAGGGATGCTTTCTCCCTCTCCCATTTTCTCTTCCTCTCACTATGTCTGGCAAGCACAAGCACCCTCTGGCAATTAAAAACAAAACTTCTTCATTTTGTAATTTACTTGGTTCATACTATGCTAGAAATTAAAAGTCATTTTATTTTCCTGGGAAGAATATGGATACCTTTATGGATTTTCTAGTAAGCTAATATAATAACTCAAAAGCCTTTTCTCTTACATCACAACTAAGGCAGAATCAGGAAAAGGGTAATTATTTGTGCAATTTATAACATTGTTTAAACTACATTTTTTCCTACTGTTTCAGTCAATTTGGTGAGATAAGCATTAAATATGGTGAGAAGGCTCTGCCTTAAGAAACCAGAAAACAGCTTTCATTCTTTTGTTTGGAAGTCCTCCAAAGACATGTTCTAATGGGCATAACTGTGAAATAAAGTCTATCTTTGCTTCTTTTTTTCATTGAAATTCAGTGAAATCAAATCCGTGTCAAAAAGAGTTCTAAGGGCCACTTGATCACGGAATTTTGAACAAGATTTTTTTTTGAGAAATTTTCGCTGTAGGGCGCGTGCACTCGCCAGACAGACAGAGACAGACATAGAGACAGAAAGCGAGAAATCACCCCCCAGGGGGGATGGTCACACCGCAATCCCTTCTCCTCCATTCTCCTCTCAGGACCTTGGGTACGCACGCACATGCGCCCGGCAGTGAGTTTTAAGCCACCGGGTCCTGGACACGAACCCTGGTCAACTACGTGGGAGTCCAGTGACATAGCCATTAAGCTAACTGCTGGTTCCCAGCAAGATATTTCTTAAGACCTTTTAAGGAGGTCAGCAATATCTAAAGACCACAGAAGATGTGTGATCATTCAGACATCCTTTCTGTACTCTAGTAGCCTCATTCTGTCTATTCTTAGGAAAGACCGATGATGAGAATCAGAGGTTTTGCTCTATGCAAAGTGCACCCTCCTGCCCTCAGCATTCACACACAGAAAACAGAAAATCATGGAGTTAAGTCATTAACTAAGTACTTAGGTTCCCCTAAGGTAAAACAGTAAGCTTGAAAACAAATCTTTTAATGACACAGAGAATGTAGTGGCATATTATTTTTTTTAAATGACCAAGACTGTGATATATTAATTTGGGGGACATAAAAGAATTATTTATTATGAAACTGTTCTCTGTGCAATTATAGAAATAAGGCACATAAAGATGAGTCAAACATTCTGTTTCTAGAGAGCTACACACTAATTATGGGTTATAGAAAACAGGCAAATAAATCAATAAAATAAATCATAAATCAGTTGATGAGTAGAGTCAGCGTTTGGTTTCATTTATCATCTTTTTCTTATACAACTAGGCACTGTGGTTTATAGTTTACAAAAATGATCTTATTTCATTTTCAAATCATTATACATAAGTAATACTCCTATTCCTATTTTATAATTGAGTCAACTAAGGCTCATTGACAGTAATTATCATGTTTACACAAATGGTTTGTAGAGTTTGACCCAAGATCCCTAGTTTTCACTTACACACACACACACACACACACAAACACACACACACACACAGAGTTATGTATATCTCTTGGTTCCTACAAAAGTAGATCAGAAATAAGGACCAGCAGGTGGCATTGTGGTACGCTGTTGAATTCCCATGTAGTCTACCCCGGTTCAACTCCCAGACCTGGTGGTTTAAAACTCACACTGGGTGCATGTGTGTGCATGGTCAAAGTCCCGAGAGGAGAATGAAGGAGAATGGCCATCCTCCATGGGGCATGACTTCTCGCTTTCTGTCTCTCTCTGTGAAAGCACATGCCCTATAGCAAAAATCTCTCTCAAGAAAAAAATGTAGATCAGAGCTGATTTTTTAAAGTCTTATCATCTGATTAAATGACTTATTTCATTAAAGAAAATACTAAAATTACTTTACATCTACTTAGCTCTTTAATATCCGGTCACATATATTCCATGTCCATCATTCATTATATCCTCATACATCATTATTAAATTTATTTACATATAATACATAGTAATGGTTCTCTAACAAAAATCAATACACATCCTTTGACCAGTGCACTGTAGTTTCTAATTAACTCCACAAAGAGCTGCCTTTATTTCTTTGCCCCATAATCTATTTCATCTTACTTTAAGGACTATTCGGTAGGGTTCATTGCATATTCATAGGTTTAAATATTTTTGCTACTAGAAGGAGGCTATCTCTTGCAAGTATTGTTCTTCATTCCTCACCTTTTTTTTCCCAAAAAAATCAAAGAATTTTTTTCCATAACTGTAATTTACACATTTTCTCCATGATCTCAGAGAGTTGGCTTTAAAAGCCTTTAAAAGCCTTTGAAGTAGCACAGTCAGACACTAAATGTCATGGTGTCATCTCTTCTCTGTATCTTTTATTTAGGCTCAGGCTGTTCCTCCAACCCAAAAGTTCTGTTACCTTTACCCACAGCTCTAAGCATAAGGCAGCACACATGAAACTTTTGTTTTATTTCAATCCTTCTAAAAGCACCTGCCTAGCAGTAATATTGTGAAGATGAAGTAAAATAGCTCATCTAAAAATATTAGAGTAATGACAGACACACTACTCAGTAAATAGTATCTATTAATTTACTATTATTATTGCCTTGTAAATATGTTTTGGTAACTCTAGCATCAAAACTGGTATTTCCTCATTCATGAGTACAGGCATGTTTTATATTTTTCTAGGTAATAATTTTCTGCCTTCCTACACTTTTCAGTCCTTCAGGATTAACTGTTCTGTTAATGTCCTTTTCATAGCTTGGCTTTTTATTTTAAAATGTTCCATTAACAGAACACTTTCTTCTCATAGTTTAATATCAGCAGGAAGCATTTAAACTTGATCAGTCAGTATCTCATTTTCTGTGTTAATATTGAAAACCAAAACATCACACCCGCAAATCAATTCTATATTAATCAGGCCAAACACTTTATTCTTGAGAGGCGTGTCATCTTCTACATTGCAATTATATTCCATACTATATATGGGATATAGGATATCCTGTGATATAGGGATTACATGAGATTATATAAAAGAAATGCTTACCTACCACTATGTCTGGAGCATGAAAATTGCTCATTAAAAGTCAGTGACTTCATATGGTATCAATATATCCAGCAAAGGATGTGACAGGAGATTTTAGACCAAAGTATAGACAAGAAGACTAGCTGTAGATTCTTAGAATAGTTTCGGAGGGATATGACCCTCACAATGAAGGACTAAATTTCCCATAGAGTGGGTAGATGCTCTTGGAAAAAAGATATTGGTAGCTGTTGCTTTTTCCTAGTCTGGGGATCTTTTCTTTTTTCTTTTAATTTCCAAAGGGTATGCACAATCACCAGAGAGAGGGAGCAGGATAGAAAGAAAACACACACATATTCCCCTCAGAGGGGCATGGTCATGCTATAATCCCCTCTCCATTTTTCCATCCTGTCAGGATTTGGGTCATGAGCATAGAAATGCCTGGCATATCTTCCAAGTTCCAACCTCGGTTGGTCATGTGGGATCTAGCTCTCTTATCCCTAGGCTATAGGCCAGCCCAAAATTTATTCTTTTAATAAAGCATAATAAACTTCACACTAAATTCTCTCCTTTGTCATAATTTCTAAATTCTTCCTAAATTCACTAAAAAACTGCTTTTTCTGTGTTAGTCCTTCATTTTCCCTCCAGTCTTAGTAAAAAGAATTATGGAAGAATCTATAATGCCTGCTTGTAGATGCCAGTAACCTCCTGTTTCTAGTAGCCTTTCTTCCCTATCACTATTATTAAATGTCACCAACAAACCTCATCTAACAGGTTTTGCTTTATTGTACTGGACATTTCACCTTTCTCCTGTGTGCTGTTGGAAAAGGTAGCCAATGGTTAGTTCCAGCAACCCTCACAATTTATGTTGAGCTGTGCAGGCAGTCCACAGGCCTTCTGGCCTGTGTGCGACCCCTCTCCACAGCTTTATCCTACCACTCAATACTCAAGCTGCAACATCTTTTGTTAAATTGTCTGTTCACCCTTTGACTCACCACTCTCATTAAATCCATGGTGAAAGGGGGGAGGAGGAGTCTTCTTTTTGTGTTTGAAATAATCCCAGGAGGAACTAAATTTTTCAAAATTCCTGTCTCTTTGTTGTCTTCCCTAGCTGTTTTAGTTATACAAACTCAGATATGCGTCTGTTGCTTTTATTTGTCCGTTTCCTCATACATCTCTACTCACGTTGTCCTGTCTCTGCAGAAAGATTTTATGGGTAGTTCATGTTTTTCTTCAGGTTTTTTCCTCATTTTTGTTTGTGCAGCATATCTTCATTAATTGCTTCTATCACTGTAAATATTTGTTTTATTAACTAAAAGATTTTTTTACTTCTTCCTTTTAGACTTTTCTTCATGTTTTAATTTGTCCTGCTAATCTAAGCTCTTGGTAAGTAACTAAAGAGAAACATGAAAAAAAAGAGAAACATGTATTTGTGATTCTTTCTGTTGTATCAATAATTTTTCTATCCTGAATATATAATGTGCATATGAAAAATGTATATACTTTTGAGAAATTATTTTTACCTACTATCATTAAGCAAACAATGTGCTGTCTCTTTCTTTCTGCTTTACAATCTCCATTTTAAAATATGTGTGTACAATTCTTATGAATCTATTTTCTAATGTCTGAAAATGTGATCTTACCACATTTTCAAATACAGTACCTGCCTTTTTGTTCAACGAAGTTAAGTAATTTTGATCCTAAGTGGGTATTGTTCATGATCATGATAGCATACTTCTCTTATCAGATATTTCCCAGGAGACAGCTGTTGCATCAAGTGCTTTACAGCTTCTTTAATGTTGTGACATACATCATTAATGATCACTAATAGATGGTCTTCCTTATCTTGTTGGAATCCCTGCTTACCCTCCTCCTTGCACTTAAATAGAGCTAGGTGGTGAGTTATACTCAAGCTGATGAGTTATGGCAGAAGATTCCAGTTCACTTCCAAGGAAGCCAACATGCCAAACTCCACACCCCTAATTAGCCAAAGTTCCTTTGGATTTGCATGGTAGAGAACGGCCAACCAACTCATAGTGTTCACATAGCACATGCAGGAAGCACACCTTAGATGTGTTATGCCATTAGGATTTGGAAGTTAATTTGCTAATGCAATCTAATCTGCATATTCTTAATAATTCAACCTCATGGCAAAACTAAGGATAAGTCTTAGTATCACTTTGTAGAAGAAATTGACACTTGGAAAGTTTGCTTTCTGAGTCTCAGTTTGCTCATCCAAAAAAGGGAGCTGCTATATAATATTTTGAGAAGAAATGGTAAACATAATTAAGAACACTCATCCATGGGACCAGCAGATGGCATAATGGTTATTTTGCTGGACTCCCACGTAATTGACAGCCTTTAGCCCTTGACCCAGTGGCTTAAAACTCACACCAGGCATGTGTGCACATGTGCCCAAAATCCTAAGGGGAGAATGGAGTATAAGAGATTGAAGCATGGCCATCCCCCCTGGGGGGTAATTTCTCACTTTCTGTGTCTCTGGCAAGTACACATACCCTATAGCAAAAATCTCTCTCAAAACCACCACCAACAAAAAGAGCATTCATCCGCATAGCCAGCATCTTATTGGTGCTGTTATTATGACTACTACCATCATCAACATCAGTATTTTCTAAAGCATTTTCCTTTGGGAAAGAAAAAGGAGTGTCTTGCCTTGGCCTAATCAGTAAACATTAAACCAATTTCTTACAGATGCACTTCTCTAATTTAGGCAAGTGCTTAGACACACATTCATACCCATTCACGTGAGTTCCCCTCCCCCACCCCACTCAAGGAAGGATATTGCAGTTACAATCCTCCTGCCTCAGTCTCCCAGGAGACTTGAAATATCTACCACCACTCCTGGATCATGTTTTTAGACAGGGTCTCACTATGTAGCCTAGGCCAGCTGTAAGTTCATGGTCCTCCTGTCTCAGACTCCCCAGTCTCTGAGAATCACAGGCATACACTATTACTCCCAACCTTAAGATTGGACGGGAATCACACCCAGTTCTCCCATTTGACCCCAACCTATGAAGCATAGTGTCTTGGCAGAACACACCACTGTGACTGGGCTTCATATACTTGTTCTACTGGGACATGTTTAACATTAAATATATATATTGGGACCAGCAGATGGTGTAATGGCTATATCACTGGATTCCCATATAGTTGACTGCGGTTCAAGTCCTGGACCCTGTGGCTTAAACTCATGCCAGGCGCATGTGTGTGCATGCCCAAGATCCTGAGAGAATGGAAGAAAAGTGATTTCGGTGTGGCCATTACCCCTGGGGGAGGTGATTTCGCACTTTCTGTCTTTCTGGTGAGCACACATGCCCTATAGCAAAAACACCCCCCCCCAAAAAAAAAAGAACATACATATGTATTTGTATATCTCCATCATTACATGCCATCCTGCTCTAGAGTTAAAATTTGGTATAGGAGCCAACAGGTAGCATGGTGGTTAAGGTACTAGATTCCCACATGGCCAACTGTGGTTTGCATCCCTGGACCTGGCAGCTTGACATGCTGAGCACGTGTGTGTGTGTGTGCCCAAAATCCTGAGAGGAGTCTAGAGAAGGGATTGCAACATAGCCATTTCCTACCAGGAGGGCAATTTCTCACAATCCCTCTCTTTGTCTTTCTCTGGTGAGTGCACATGCCCCTTGGCACAAATGTAACCAAAAAAAAAATATATATATATTTATATGTATGTTTTCCATTTTGATATCATCACATTAATCTATTTATATTTTTATCCTTTGAAGTAACTTCAGACATTTTTTGTCCTACTTTATTTTGGCTTATTTGTTGTTCCTTTGCTTAATTTCTCAAGATAAGTCCTTATGTTCCTTTATTAGTCACCATTATTTACTTATTTTCAGAGAGAGTTTTGATGTTGGGCTTTTGCACTCACTGGGGACATAGAAAGAGAGAGAGAGAGAGAGAGAGAGAAAGAGAGAGAGAGAGAAAGTAAGAATTTACCCCTTCAGGGGGGAATGGTCATGCTGCAATCCCTTCTCCTCCATTCTCCTCCTGGGATTTTGGACATGCACACACATGCCCAGAATGATTTTCAAGCCACCGGGTCCAGCATTCGAACTGCCATCGGCCATGCTGGAGTCCAGTGACTTAACCACTGTGTGACCTGCTGTTTCCAATCACCATTATTCTTTAATAATGCACTTAATAATAATGCATTTAGAATACATCTCTTTGGTGTTCTATTTTCTTTGGCTTATTTTTATTTTAGAAACATATATATTATTTTTGTCAGTTATCATTATCCTGTCATTATCATTTTGTCACTAAAATGAAAACCAAAGATAGGTAAAAAGATCTGCTACATTCCCATTACTAAGAAAGATGTCTGACATACCAGGTGTGTTCTCTTCTCCTCCATTATCCTCTTGGTTTTCTGGGCATGTAGGTACATAATCCTGGCATGATTTTCAAGTAGTTGGGTCTGAGACTGGAACCAGAGTCAGCCATGTGGGAGCCCAGTGCCTTAACCACCATGCCACCTGTTGGCCCCTTATTTAAGTTTTTTTGATAGAATTATTACATATCCCCTTTTTCTCTTGTTAATTTTACTTTCTCATTCTGAAGACTCATTACAAAGCACGTTTTTCTCAACTCAAATGTGAAAATAAGATGCCAAATATTTCCCCTCATTCCAGAGCTCTATTTCTGCTTTTCTTTTCCCACCCAATAAGATGAGATGTGAGGAATGACTACTTCCCCTGTCTGCTAACCCAATCATTGTCAGAAAAGAACTATGCAAGTTCTTCTGCACTTTTTCTCATCCCCAATCCCTGAAGTCACTGAAATCATGCAGCACGTTCCTTGGCAGACTCTTACTAGTTTTTCTTTCATCACGCCTCTTCTATTTTCAGCATGTTCTTTTAGTATATTAATGTTCCTTCCTCTCTTTGTCTTCCATTCTCCCAAGGCCTCTGTTGTGCTTCATTCATCTTTTGGTGGAAATTCTTGTCCAAGTATTTTCTTCAGATGGGTTATGTGGGATTTATATTCTCCGAGTGCTTACTTAATGACTAATACCTTTCTTTTACCCTGACAGGAGAATCATATCTCATCTGCATGTAGCATATTTGAGTTGCAGTCTTTTTCTGTCTATAGTAGTCAGCGGAGTTAAACTAAGCTTTATCTTCTAAAACTAAAGATAAGAAGATCAATAAAGCTTGATTTTTTTTTTGTATGTAACTTTTGCCTTCTATTAGGAAACTTGTATTTCTCTTTATTTTCTGGATCAGAAATAAGGGCACGCCTAATTTTTTTTTTCTTTTTACATCCATCATTTCTAGACTTTGGTAGGTCTTTTCTTTATTTTTTTTAATCATTCAACTTAATTAATTTATTTATTTACTTTATTTTAACCAGAGAAGGACAGAGTGAGAGAGAGAGATAGAGAGAGAAGGAAAGCCACCAGGCCCTGGAATCAAACTGTGGTCAGCCATGTGGGAGTCCAGTGCCCTTAACCACCATACCACCTGCTGGCCCCCATCCTGGTAGGTCTTTTCAATGAACAAACTAAAACTGTTCTTAAAGCCAGTGATCTTTCTGTTGTTGTTTCTTAATTATTATAGTGCTTTATGTAGTCAGCATTCTCCCTATCAATTTCTATTATCCAGAACTTTTGCAAGTCTCTAATCTTTTTCTTTATGATTTCAATGTCTTTATACTTTTGTTCAGAAATTTCAACTATTTTAATTTAATCTTCCAGGCTATTAAATTGGTTATCAACAGTAATCATACTATCCCTCAGGATAATTTTTAGATGTATTATTATGGAAATTTTTGAATTTATACATAATATATAGGATGGTATAACAATACCCAGCCACCTCTCATTCATTACGTAGCTTCAGTATTACAAGCACATGACCAACTTTATTTCATCTATACTCTATCCACTGCCTCGTAACTCGCCTGGATTACTTTATACAAATTACAGATATCACATCCTTTCACTTGAAAGTGTTTCAGAATCTAAACTAATCTTTTCATTTCATCTAACTACTTCTTGCTTAAGTTCCTATTGTCTTCTTGATTTCTATCCAACAGGAGCCCACTTCTATGGGTGTTTTCTTTGTTTGTCATACTTGGTTTAAAATGTGACACAGTAACACCACCTGGGTTCAAGCACACAAAGGAATCTATCAAAATTAGGCCTGGCAAGAAGAAGTCTAATACGTAAAGGAGGAAAATCCATGCTATACGAAAAAAAATATTTTACAGTGGTGTTGTGGGCAATTTTTATAAGTATAGAGGAAAAGAAGATGGATGACACTATCTACTTGCTAATATTTGAAACTGAGGTACCTAAATGAGCCGTAGAAAATCCGTGTCTACTCACTTGAATTGCTAAAATTCAATATCTCTAGGGATTTATATTCAAATTAGATAGACCTTTAAACCAATCACAATCACATATGGGGAAGCTACACTGAATTCTACATTTTTTTTTTCCTTTGGCTTTGCCAAAGAAATTAAGTTCACTTTATTTTTAAAGATTGGAAGTAAATGCACGTGAGACCATGATAAAATCTTAAAGAGAATTTTTTTTTCATCAGCAAGAGACATACATTAAAGTGTACTGAAAGGTACACAGAGAACTATCCATTGAGTCGGAAAGGCACAGAGGATTCTTTAAGAGCAGAATGATGGTTGGAGAATGTATATGTATGTGATTGTCATCTAACGACAGCCATTATTTTGTCATATCTATCTCATCAGTGAGCAAGAAGTCTCATAATTTTGAATAAAATGGACCAGAGTTGTTCCCAGTGTTCTCTATCAAAGCTAAATATACTATTTTTGCTAAATTACCAGTCATCTTTTCAATGTCTCTTTCACATTACAGTGTCGTGTACCCTCTAGGGACCTTCAATAAACTGCTCTGATAAATTCAGTGTTGTATTTTGAATTGTAAAAACTATCTACAGAAAATATATGTAATTAGTTTTAAAAGTAAGGAAATATCCTTATATCAAAGATATTTCTTTTTTGTGTTTGATAGGTAAAGGTTAAATGATGATATTACTTTATTAAAATAATAATAAAATACAATAGGCCTTACTTGTCTTAAATACAGCTTCAGACATAAAGGGTTTTCTTATTATTAAGAAAACATTACCATCAAAAATAGAGATTAATAATTGAAATCATCTAGTCTTGTTGTCATATCAGAGATGGACGATGATAGGTCCTAAAATATTTGAAGTTACTTGAAAAGCAATAAAGACAAAGTGACAAAAATCATTCATGGCACTCTTACATACCTTAAGGAGTGTATGTTTTTTATTTTTGTTTTGTTTTGTTTTGTTTTCTTAAAGATTTTTTTGCTTTAGAGTATGTGTACTCACTGGGAGGAGAGAGAGAAAGAGACAGTAAGAGGGAAAGTGAGAAATCACCCTCTGTGGAGATGGCCACACTGCAATCCCTTCTCTTTCATTCTCCTCCTAGGATCTTGGGCATGCACACTTGTCCAGAGTGATTTTTACACCACTGGGACCGGGACTCAAACTGCAGTCGGCCACATAGGAGTCCAGCAACGTAACCACTATACCATCCGCTGACCCCAAGTGCAGTGTTTTCTTTTTTTTAATCTCACAATCTATTAAAACTATACTAGCCTTTAAGACCATAGACAACCTGCAAGATAATTTTTTCTCAACCATCTGGGAAAGAGAGCACAGTAAACTAAGACAGAATCCTAATGATCAATGGCTATGTCGCTGGACTCCCACATAGTTGACCGCGGTTTGTGTCCCGGACCCGGTGGCTTAAAACTCACGCCGGGCACGTGTGCGTGCGTGCCCAAGATCCCGAGAGGAGAATGGAGGAGAAGGGATTGCGGCGTGACCATCCCCCCTGGGGGGTGATTTCTCGCTTTCTGTCTCTATGTCTCTCTCTGTCTGTCTGGCGAGCACATGCACCCTACAGTGAAAATCTCTCCCTCCCAAAAAAAAAGAGACATAAAGAACAAAAATTATGACTTCAATGTATATTCTTTTTCACTATGACATCAAGGGGTCATTGTAGGAGTCAATTGCAAAATAGCACAAAGATTCTCATTTAGGGACCAGGGGGTGGTATAGTGGGTAAGGCACTGGACTCCCACATGACCGACTGCACTTTGAGTCCCAAACCTGATGGCTTGAAAATTAAGCCACGTGTGTGTGCATGCATGCTCAAAATCCCAAGGAAAATGGAGGAAAAGGGATTATGGTGTGGCCATCCCCAAGGGGGTAATTTCGCACATTCCTTCTCTCTCTCTCTCTCCAGGTAGTTCACTTGCCCTATGGTAAACAAAATCTTAAAAATACAGAACCAAAAACAAAGATTCTCATAAAAACAAAATAAAGCTAAAAGTAAAAACCACCACTACCAAACTTGGTCAAAGAACATGAATAAAAAGTTTATCAATGAAGAAATAAAAAAATATTGCAAATCAACATATTTAAACTCATTTGCAATTAAAGAAATACAAATTTAAAAAACAAGATTGCTTTTTACCTCCTATATTAGCAAACATGAAAAGGTTGAAATTACCAACATGATATACAGAACAAAGAATTATCTATTCCACATAGTGGCCATAAGAATGAAAGTTGCCTTTTGTCTCAGAATTCCATTAAGAAGCACATATTGATTTTTGAGAGACAGATTTTTGCAATAGGGTACATGCACTTGCTGGAGAGACAGAAAGCAAGAAATCACCCCCCACCTCCAGGGGCATGGCCATGGTGAAATCCCTTTTCTTTCATTCTCCTCTCAAGATCTTGAGCATGTGCACACACACGTGCTGGGTCAGAGTTTTAAGCTCTAGGTACAAGACTCAAACTGTGGTTGACTATGAGGGAGTCCAGCAATATTACCATTAGGCCATCTGCTGATGCCAAAAAGCCCATATCTTACGCATATAAATTATTAAGTGTACAAAGAATGTTAAGCTAGAATGTTCATGGAAGTATATTTTTACTAGAAGTTTGAAAACAACCTAAAATCTATCAACCAGTAATCTAACCAAATCAGGACATCTGAATTTCTTTTAAATTATCATTAGTGGACCAGCAGTTGGTGTAATGACTATGTCGCTGAATTCCCGTGTACTTGACCACAGTTTGAGTCCTGGACCTGGTGACTTAAACTCACTCCCGGTGCATGTGCTACCGTGCCCAAGATACCAAGAGGAGAATGGAGGAGAAGGGATTGCAGCGTGGCCATCCCCCCTGGGAGGTGATTTCTCACTTTCTGGGACCAGCATTTAGAGTAATGTCTATGTCACTGGACTCCCATGTAGTCGACTGTGGTTCGTGTCTCGGACCTGGTGGCTTAAAACTCACGCCGGGCGTGTGTCCATGTGTGCCCAAGATCCCGAAAGGAGAATGGAGGAGAAGGGATTGTGGCGAGGCCATCCCCCCTGGGGAGTGATTTCTCGCTTTCTGTCTCTCTTGTCTCTCTCTGTCTGTCTGGCGAGCACATGTGCCCTACAGCAAACACCTCTTCAAAAGAAAAAAAAAAAAAGAAAAAATTATCATTAGTATCAGTTTTCATTTGTGCCTCTACACCCACTGCTTCTCATGTATCCATATGCTTCCACACATTTTCCATCACCCTTTCAGTTAAACCAGATCATATGACTAGTTATGGTTAGTGAGTTCTAAGCAGAAGTTATGGTGACACTTCAATGTTGAAGCATTTAAGACCTATTATGTGAACTTCCATTTCCTTCTGCTCCTGTCCTAGAAAGCATATGTTCCAAATAGCTATCTGCAAGGCATATGTTGTCTGAATCACTGAGTCACTAATTGTTAGAAAGCTATTAGACCCACAACAGGTTTCATAAGGTCAAGAAACAAACTCAAATGTTCTAGTGATATTTGGGGAGGATTACTGATTGAGCATTCCTCCAAAATCCAAAATGTTCCAAACTTTTTTGGTGAGACTTCATGCCAAAAGAGGAAAATTCTACACCTAGTTTCACATAATGGGTCACAGTCAAAATGCTCTAATATAAACCTATTGTATAAAAATTACCTTCAGGCTATGTGTATAAGGTATATATGAACCACAAATGAGCTTCTTGTTTAGACTTTGGGGCTCTTCATGAAGATGTCTTATTATGTATATGCAAATATTCCAAAATTTGAAGAAAAAAAAAACTAAGTCAGAAACACTTCTGGTCTGAAGCATTTTGGATACATGATAATCTGTAATTGCTATGAAAAAGACTAACTTAACTTGACTAATAAAAACATTTACAGCAAATGTGCAATACTGCTATAACAAAACATGAAAATATACATGACACTGACTCATTCATCAGGTTGAAGGTAGTAGGAAAACCATTTTCAGGGAGCAGTGAGAAATAGACTCATGTTATGTAGTAGAAAAACATTTGATAAAATTAAAGACTTGATAGCTTGAAAGAGACTACATATCTAATGGACTTGTAGCTGTGGGTTGATGATTATGATGATTAAATGAACTTAATTGTGTGTGTTAATTGCTAATCGACTGTACATGGCAAGATATTATATGAAAGCAATGAACGAAGGATAGAATTAGTAAATTCACAAGAGGAAATAGAGATAATTTGGGACCTTAGAGATTTGGAAAGGACATTTCTTCTAGACCCTACATAGTTGAAAAAGAAATTAAAGGTGACTTTGAGTGGCACAAGGACTTGAATCCTGCATGAAGCTTAAAAAAAAAAAAAAAAAGATTGTTCCATGTTCCCCTGCAACTCTTGCCAATTTTTAAGAGCAGCAGCAAATGAACAAATTATAGAGATCAGTGATACTCACGAATGTGACTTTCAGGAAGTAATGACAATTTCTGGATCCTGCTCAAAGGGCTTGGTCAGAGAGGTGATGATAAATATTTAGAGAAAGCTCATTTCAGTGGGTTACTAAACAGTAACAGTGTCTGACTAAACAGACACTCTGGGTGGAGCACAAAAAGAGTTCAAGGCCGCAGAGGGAGAATTTCTAAGCTAAAGCTACCCACAAGTCTGAAGAGTTAATAATTTAATAATAGAGTGATGCCAGAAAAGAAAAGTGATCATTCAATGTGTTCATCAGCCACATAATACTGATAGAGATACTGTTCTTGAAAAATATAAACACACACATTTAATTTGGGTATACAATCTCTTCCTTCAGAAATATAGCCTGTGAACATGACTCCTATAAATATGATATAAAAAATAATTCAGAATCAGTGTTTACGAAGAAATATTCCAAAGACTTCAGTTGATGTAGAGTGTCAAAAAATAATTTCAAAAGTAGGAAAATGCATATTAGAGCAAATCTCTGTAAATATACTCAAAGGGGATGTTTTGAATATTTAGCTATTATCTCTGAACCCCAAATCTACCTTACTCTTTGCGTCTAGAGCTAGAACTCTACAAACCACATTTTTATACCAGCCAGCTTCTGGTTAGTTTGATAAATGAGGCACTCAAAGGAGTTAAGAGAGAAGGAAAAAGGGATTTCCATTTTCTGTGTTTGCTGCTGCTGGCAGCATTGTCTCAGCAATGTCTTCTCACCTCAGTAATAGGCGCCAGTCTTCAATTTCTTTCAGCTCTGTCAGAACTCACTTCATTGTACCCTCTCAGTTGTTAGCAGAATCTGTCTAGGTAGCACCTGTCCTCAGAGAACGAATCCCATGTCTGTAAGTTGCCTCTTCCAAGATCCCGAGCATTAACAGTAGCCTAATGTTTGTTTGTGTGTTTGTATGTATTTTTATTGCCAAAATGTGGATGTGCTTACCAGAGAGGGGGGAGAGAGAGAGAGAGAGAGAGAGAGAGAGAGAAGACAGAGAGAGATAACTCCTCAGTGGGGCATGGTCATGCTTTAATTCTTATTCCATTTCCCCACCCCTTCAGGATTTGGGGCATTCACACACATGTATCTAGCATAGTTTTGAAGTCACTGGGGCCAGAACTTGAACTGCAGTTAGTCATGTGGGATCCAACTCCCTATGCACAGAGTTCAACCACTATGCTATGTGGCAAGTCACCGAGTGTCTCCTAAACGGTTAGTATCTCAATCCTATTTGACCTGCTTTTTCTTGACCCACCCTGTGGTATGTCCCCTTTTCCTAGTCACATAATTTACACAGATCTGCTTAGCTATGGACAGACTTCCTACACTGGCTCCCTACCACATGGAATAAGTCTATTATGAGTGACAGGACCAAGTAGAATTCCCTAGACTGTCCTCTTCCTACAAAAATCAGAGCTATACCAGGAGCTGAGAAATTTGCAAAGGTTTAGCATTAGAAGAAAGCAGATGGATCTTGGCCAATGATTGTGTCTGATAAACTTCTTCAGGTAATTACAAAACGTACAGCCACGGTTCTAGAAGCAATAGCTTTATTTGAGCAAATTATAAAAGATCCTGATACCTGGTAGGCAGCTATTGATTTTGCGTTGCCTTTTTTCTTCTCTTCAATAATTGTCCAGAAATGTAAAAAGAAATCTGCTTTTACCTGACAAAGTCAAAGTTGCTTAGAGCCAAATTAACTCCTATTCTCTACCAAACTTGAGTCTGCTCAGGTTTGGATCATCACAAAATCACATATAATACCATATTTAATGATATCATGCTGGTGATATTATTAAAATTAAGCCTGAAGAGGAGGAAGTAGTAATTACCTTAGATAATTTAGAAAAATGCATGTGAAAAATGCATGAGAAATCCTATGAAAATTCAGACATTATAGTCCCTTAAGGGATGTTTCTGGAATTTGATTATTGGAACATTTCCTCCAAATGAAAAACAAATTGATACATTTTTTTCTTTTATTATTAAAAGAGATGCCGAGTGCTTGGAGATTTCTTCTTGAAACAATGTATAGCACTTTGGAGTATGCTAATATGACAACTTGCAGAGCAATATTTTTCTTTTTTTTTTGAGGGAATTTTGCTATAGGGCGTATGGCTTGCTGGAGAGACAGAGAGAGATAGAAAAACAGAAAGTGAGAAATCACCCCCTGGGGGGATGGCCACACCACAATTCCTTCTCCTCCATTCTTCTCTCAGGATTTGGGGAACACATGCACACATTCCTGTCATGAGTTTTCAGCCACTGGGTGTGGGACTCAAACCACAGTCAACTATGTGAGAGTCCAGCGACATAACTATTATGCCATCTACTGATCCCTTAAAACAAACGTTTCTTTTCTTCTTCTTTTTTTTTTTTCTTTTAGAGAGATTTTTGCTATAGGGTGTGTGTGTGCTCAGTGGAGAGAAAGAAAGACAGAAAGTGAGAAATAACCCCCTAGGGGGATGCTGCAGTCCCTTCTCCATTCTACTCTTGGGATCTTGGGCACATACATACATGCACCCAGCATGAGTTCAAGGTGCCACGTCTGGGACACAAACAAACTATGTGGAAGTCCAGCAATATAACAATTAAGCCATCTGCTGGTCCCACAGAGCATTTTAAAGTTAACTGTTTTTAGTTGGACCCAGAGCAAGAGAAGGCCTATGGTCAGCCCAACTGGGAGTAAAATCCCCCTTTTCTTTTCATTGCTAGAGGGCATATATGCTCACCAGAGGGAGGGAGAGAGAGAGAGAGAGAGTAAAGAAGAGAGAGAAAGCATTTGCAACAGAGGATGACCATGGCACAATCCTTTCTCCTCCATCCCTTCAGGATTTGGGGCACACATGCTTTGGTATTTTTTAAGCCATGAAGACCAGGATTCAAACTGATCAACCATGTGAAGTCCAGCTCCCTTAATCACTAGGCTATGGGGCTGGGACAAAATTTTTATTTTTCAGAGAAAAACTTTCCTGCTTGCTAGGAGGTCCGCTTCAATCCCTCTCCATGAACATTAAGTGATAATAATGTCTGAGCATAAACCAGGCATTGTCCAATTTACCAGACTAAAAGATCAGATATATATATAATAGCAATTCATCAATTAGATATGACATGCCTGAGATCAGACCTAAGCCAGTCCAGAAGACAGAAGCAAATTCAAGAGAGGTGGTTGATATTCAGAGGACACCTATTCCGTCTGCATTGTCTTTTTTCCTTGATGTCACATTTAAGGCCCTCACATGAAGTTCAAATTACAAGTTGACTGAGAAAAGGAAAACAAAACAAAACAAAACAAAACAAAAACTCAGACTTTTACAAATGGCTTTGCAATATTTTCCTGGACCAACAAGATGAACTTTGTAGCATCACTGCTATATTCAGAAACGTCTTTAAAAGATCAGTGAAAAGAAATTCTCTCAGGAGAAGAATTTTGAACCATAAATTTGCTTTTCCAGTTTGTCTGGACTATGAGATGACCAAAATATGGACTTAGCCTAATGTATTAATAATGGCTAATAGTTTGACTAATTTCCTGTGACTTGGTAAGAGCAAATCAGAGGATTGGTGAGAAGTTCTGGAGGAAAGATGTGTGGATGAACCTTTACAATGGACGCAGCATGCGACTATCTGTGTGTCCCATGCTAATGTTCATCAAAAGGATGCACTGTCAAGGAGCCTTTCAAAAATCAAGTGGAGAGGATGACATGTTCCATTGCTGTCAGTCAGTCTCTTTCCTTTGTCACCTACTACTTGTTCAGTGGAGCCACATCAAAGGTGTCCATGGTGACTGCTCTGCATGGGTTAACTAATTAACTTCCCTTCATCAAGGCTGATCTTTTCATTGGCACTACTGACGCTTAGTCTGCTGACATCAGAGACCAAAACTTGATCGAGATTCCTCAAGGGGAATGGAAAAACTAGCCAGATAATTTTGACACAGATAAGGGGAACTATAAAGGCACTATAAAGCAAGAGGATAGAAAAGAAATTTAACTCCATCCCTACTTTCTCTCATTCACATCAGCTATTGTCCTTCAGCCTAGAAATAATTGGTTCTCAACCCATGATTATTTGTGGCATTCCT
>NW_006159742.1:2565927-2569922 GCF_000334495.1 Tupaia belangeri chinensis | reverse complement strand
GATTACAGCCCATCAGAGGTACCACCAACAACCTAAGGTCCCCTTCTCAGAGCTCAGAGTCCCAGTTTTTTAGGGATCCTCTTTCAATATCCTACCAGCAGCAAAGAGACAACAACTATTCTTTAAAAGCTAAAATATCAGATTTGCAAGCCCTTCCTTCATGGTTCTAACACCAACCTCTCTCCATTGTTCCCAAATGCAGAGGTAGTAATTTTTTCCCACCTCTATGGCACTTCAATGTCTTTTTTTTTTTTTTTTTAATTTCTTTTTGTGATTTTTACTGAAACCCTAGTCATACTGTATCAAGGTGGTCCATAAATCTGATGGTTAGAGTCCTTACAAGAAGGGGAGAGGACACACAGAGACACATGGCCATCTGAAGATAGAGGCAGAGGTAGGAGTGCAGCTTTGAGTCTCCTCTTGGGATCTTGGGCACGCACGTACACGTGCCCGGCGTGAGTTTTAAGCCACCAGGTCCGGAACGCTAACCACGGTTGACTACATGGGAGTCCAGCGACATAGCCATTACGCTAACTGCTGGTTCCCTTTTTTTTTTGAGGACCCAATAATTTTTAAAATCAATTCCTATATTAAATTCTTTCTATAGAAACACCTAATATAATTTCTGTTTTCCTGACTAGTGACTGACAACAAACTGAGAAGGTCTGTAATTATAACTTTATTTAGCATCAGAAGATTGAAAATTTGAAGGATCGCTATAAGCATGAAAAAGCCTTTGTAAAAAAAAATTAAGGTTTGGGAACCAGCAGTTAGTGTAATGGCTATGTGGCTGGACTCCCACGTAGTTGACCGCAGTTTGCATCCCAGACCCAGTGGCTTAAAACTCACGCTGGGCGCGTGTGCGTGCGTGCCCAAGATCCCGAGAGGAGAATGGAGGAGAAGGGATTGCGGCGTGACCATCCCCCCAGGGGGGTGATTTCTCGCTTTCAGTTTCTATGTCTCTCTCTGTCTGTATGGCGAGCGCACGCGCCCTATAGTGAAAATCTCTCTCAAAAAAAAATTAAGGTTTTATTTTAATTAAGAAAACCCAGATAATGAAAACATTCTATGAATATAATAATGAATGTGGAAACAGCAGATGGCATAGCGGTTATGTCACTGGACTCCCATATGGTTGACTGTGGTTAAAGTCCCAGACCTGGTGACTCAAAACTCACACCAGGTGCATGTGAGTGTGTACCCAAAGAGAAGGGAAGAGAAGGGATTATGGCATGAACTTCCTTCCTGGTGGGTGATTTCTTACTTTCCTTTTCACTGTCACTGTCTTTGTCTCTGTCCAGCAAGGGCACATGCCCTAAGGCAAACACCTCTATATAATAACAATAATAATGAATGTGGAAAATCCTTCAACTTCTCCAATAAAAAAAAAAAAAGGGGAAAAATATTGGACTAGAACAGCAGATAGTGTAATGGCTATGTCGCTGGACTCCTATGTAGTCTCCCACACTTCAAGTCCTGGATCTAGTGGCTTAAACTCATGCTGGGCACATGTGCATGCGTACCCAAGATCCCAAAAGGAGAATGGATGAGAAGGGATTGCGGCATGGCCATCTTCCCAGGGCCGGGGGTGGGGAGGGTTGCTGATTTCTCTCTTTCTGTCTCTGCTTCTCTCTGTCTTTCTTTCTGGCAAGCGAACATGCCCTATAGCAAAAACCTCTGGGGAAAAAAAAAAAAAAGAAGATCCTTCAACTGAAATTCAGCCCTCACAGAGGGGAGAAGACCTAAGAAAGTCATAAATGTGAACGTATCCCATGTTAAATTCCATCTCAATAAACATTAGCAAACACTACTTTGGAGAAAGGCTGTGAATGTATCATATGTGGGAAAACATGCCAGAAGTCAGCCCTTCATATCTGTTACAAGCATACAGAGGAACATGAGTGTCATAATTGTGATAAATAATTCTATGTGTATACATACAATTGTCACATATTGTTAAAAGGTGATAGGTTCCAAGAGTCCTAAGGGAGGTCTGAAACTCTGGATAGTACTGAATCCTATAAATACTTTTTCTATTCATACATACACCAATGATAAAGTTTGATTTATAAATTTGGCACAGTAAGATATTAAGAACTGAGGTTGACAGGTGGCATCGTGGTTAATGGCACTGAACTCTCACATGGCTGACTGCAATTCAAGTCCAGGACCTAGCAGCTTGCTTCCAAACGCTTTCCCTTTCTCTCTCTCTTTCACTCTGCCCCTCTCTGGTCAAATATAAATAAATAAATAAATAAATAAAGTTAAATAAAATAATTACTTTAAAAAGATATTAAGAATAATAACTAATAATAAAATAGAATAATTGTAATAATATATAGTAATGAAAGTTTATGAATGTAGTCTCTCTCAAAATGTCTTTTAAAATTTTTCTTTTCATTTTTTTGTTTAAGCATATTTCTTCTTTCACTATTTATAAAATTATTTATTTTTATTTATTTTATTTATTGTTACTATTATTTAATTTGTTGTAGGGCACATGATCTCCCTGGAGAGAGACAGAGAGAGAAAGTGAGAAAGCATGCAGACAGGTCTGGGATTCCAACTGAGGTCAATCATGTGGGAGTCCAATGCCTTAACCACCACTCCACCTGCTGGCCCCCAGCTTATCTATTTCTTTTAGGAGAGAGGCAGATAGTGAAAGACAGAGAGAAAGAGAGAGAAAGATAGAGAGAAAGAGACACTATGAAGACCCAATGGAATCTCACACCATAATTCTAGCTCTAGCCACCCTAGATCACTGGCACATGCATGCATGCACAGCTTACACAAGAAGATCTCAGGACACAAACCTGGAAACTTCTCATGTGGTCTCAAAATTGCTGAGCATAGCGTTAGTGCTAGCCACTGTACTGTACTTGCTTATTTTTAGATCGTGGTTGACTAGAGGTAGATGAAACCATGGAAAACAAAGGCATGGATAATGAAAGACTACTGTCTTTCACTTTACATTGGAGGGCTGTGGGGAGCCACATGCACCAAAATGGCTGACATGACCTTCATGCAAGGACCTTCAAGTATCCTTGTTCCGGGAGTAGACAATTCACCCTGAGACTTCCTCATTCAGGCAGGTCCTCAGTCAGGTCTGCGACAATTCCCGCCCCCTTTTCCTACCCTGTGTATAAAAGAGTGTTCTCTGGCCCTCAATAAACGAGTGACTGCATACCATCTTGAGCTGTGACACTGTGTCACTCCCGTGTTGTGATGCTGTGCTGGTTCCAGACTTCTGCTCTCTCACTTAGGCACCCTGCCCGATAGTCCCACAGGCCAGGACATTCTGGTGACTGGACAGGGACCTGAGTTCGAGAAGCAGCGACAGGTTCCCAAAGATTCTGAAGAGGAATAAGAGGCCCCCAGAGAGGAGCAATTCAGAAGTCTGTGGCAAAACTTCAGGGGACGCAGAAGACTACGTCCCGGTGAGTATTCACTCACGATATCAGGGTTATAGCATAGACTATAATGGGGCAAGAGCTCAGCCAGCACGAATTGTTTGTTCAGGGGTTAACGGAAACCCTTAAGACTAGAGGAGTGAAAGTGAAAGTTAAACAAGTGCTCACCTTTTTTGATTTCCTGAAGGAGGCTTGTCCATGGTTTCCTCAAGAAGGAACCATTGACGAAAAAAGGTGGAAAAGGGTAGGTGATGCTCTTAAAAGATTACTACTCCACCTTTGGCCCAGAAAAGTTTCCCGTAACTGCATTTTCCTATTGGAATCTAGTAAATGAAATCCTTAGTACCCACCCTAAGGACCCCAAAATTTCTGCCATTGTTACCAAAGGGGAACAGATTATGCAGAACAAGCTACCTAAAGAAGAGTGTCGTTCCCTCAGATATCCTGGAGTCTAAAAATGTCCAAAATATATCCTTAGATAGTGACGAGGATATTACACAGAAAAGTGAGAAGCTTAAGAGTCCAAAGAACCAAAAAGAAAATAATAATGCCTTAAAAATTTCACATGAACCAAAGAAAAAATTA
>NW_006159742.1:2565157-2565504 GCF_000334495.1 Tupaia belangeri chinensis | reverse complement strand
ATATGGTGCATTAGCCCCTTATACACTCACCTTATTGGAGACCATTACTGAAGGATGGCTTACATCCTTCAGTAGCATTGGCAAACCTTGACAAGAGCTGTGCTCTCTGGAGGGGATTAGGAGGAACGCCAGAACTAGAGATGCTTTATTGCCTAGGTACAAGCAGCCAGGGGTATTGCTATACCTAAGAATAAGAACAGTAGAGATGCTTTAAGTGCCTAGGTATTAGTAATCTAGGGTGGTACTATACCTAAGAATTAAAACCATAAAATAATTCAAGTACCTAGGTGCAGGCAGTCAGGGTATTGCTACACCTAAGAATCAAAACCATACAGAATTAATTAGTG
>NW_006159742.1:2557599-2561677 GCF_000334495.1 Tupaia belangeri chinensis | reverse complement strand
CCGCAATAAGATCCATGACCTCCAAGAAGCCCTAAGGAACCACAGACAACAACTGGCTGACAACCCCCTTCTAACTGTCTGGAATGGACTCTTGCCCTTTTTGCTCCATATAATTGGACCAATTCTCAGGCTACTAATTGTCTGCTCCCTGGGACTGGTCGTTTTCCAAAGACTGAAAACGTTTATCAGCCAGCGAGTTACCTCCTTCCTTTCTCAGCCTATTCAGGTCCATTACGCTAGACTGGAGATGCATGATATCCATCAACATCATCATCTGACCTGAGGCGCTGAGCTGGTTAGCCAATGACAGGTAAGAGAGTCTAGCCGACCTTTTGCCACTTCCTCCACCTAAGACAGGAAACCCGTCTTGCTGTGGGTGGTTCCCATTACGGGTAGCCGAGGACATTCCGCTAATCAGACTCCAACCTAAGACAGGCACAGCTCCCCCTGGTTCCCAGTCTATAAAACAGAAAAGGGGGACATGTGGGGAGCCACATGCACCAAAATGGCTGACATGACCTTCATACAAGGACCTTCAAGTATCCTTGTTCCAGGAGTAGACAATTCACCCTCACATCAGTAATGTCTTTAAACCTATAAAACTGGAGTTTTGTTCACAGGGACCACAATTTGAAAGGCTCCTTTTGGTCTTCTCCATCCATGAAGCCTGAGTCCATAGAACCTAAAGATGAACCCATCTAAAGTCTGTGGCATCACTTCCAGAACATGCTATTGATATCCTAGATCTTGTAACTTCCTGTCTAAATACCCCTGGGACAATCCTAGGGCCTGTCCTCCAGGTATTCGAGAGAACCCAACAGTGGATCCTTTAGGCCTATGTAGTAAATAAGAAGTGACTGTAGGAAAAGAGCTCATTTGTACACCATGGAGTGCCCTAGGACCTCCCAAAAGGTTCCTGAAAGGTCAAGATGATATTTTTTATGGGAAGAGAGGGGACAGGCCCAGAGGGTCAGTCATACTACTGGTAGTGCCTGTGAATGCAAGCACCAAAATGCAAACATGCATAAACAAAGAGAATTAAAATAGAAGTGGAACATGAGGGATGCCTGAAAGTGTGAGTGTGTCCAACAATAAATCAAAACTTCATAGTTGGAAGAAATATGTCAAATTTGATAAGGGAAAACTGAGTTTTTCTCCTACATCTAATTTTATGTTATAAATATTGTTTCAGATGTGATACCAAACTTTCATAGAAAGGATCACAGACTATTTTTAAATAATTATTTTATGTAATTACTTTATTTATTTATTTTAATTTGACCAGAAAGAGACAGAATGAGAGAGAGAGAGAAAGAGGGAAAGTGAGAAAGCAATCACCAGGTCCAGGACTCAAACTGTGGTTAAATATGTGGTAGTCCAGCACCCTTAACCACCACACTACCAGCTGGCCCACAGAGAATATTTTCTATTAATGGGTTTAGTCACTGTGCAATATGAAACCATTTTAAAAGGAGTTAAATAATTTAAAAATCAGACAATATGAAAAAATTTGAAAAAGTTCATGAAAAAATAGAATTAAAGTATGAATGTATTTTGGTGCAAAATTAATTTGAAATCTAAGCATAGTTTCTTTCATAATATACATTTTTCATAATCTTTTTGAAGATTACTCCTATACACTCCTTCTCTACATTAAACATATAGATAAAATAGCCTTGTAATAAAGATTTATTAATAAATATCCTTTAGAATAAAGTTTATCTAACTGAAAATATAGAAATGTTATATATACTTCTTAATCCAACATAAGCATGACTATGAAATTAATACCATAAATAATATTATGAGTAGAGTACATTTATTAAGATTTTCTACATTAATACTACCCTAAAGTATATTATACAGTGAGAATAAAATAATATTTTAAAACTTTAAATTATCATCCTACAAATCTTTTATGCTATTAATTCTTAGCAAATATGAATAGCTCTGACATTTGTAACTGAATTATCTCTTCAATAAAAAGCTATTATTTTGGTTCTCTTCAATAAAAAGCTATTATTTTGGTTAAGTTAAAAAAAAAAGACTGAGTAAAAATAATCAGAAAAACATGCCACAGATTAAAAGTTTTAGGGCTAAAATTAGATTAAAGATATTGTCAGGGAATGTTTTTGAAATATATTTTACTGAAAACTGGGTTAAGAACAAGACTTCGAAGTTAAAAGATAACTGAATAAATAATATATCTCTTGGAGGAATTGGAGATTTAACTCCCAGGAGGTATGTGTTATCTTTCAAAGGGGAATGAGACCTGGGGCCATGGAAAAATTCTAGGGCTTGTAAAATGGTAGGAGCTTGCTTATCTCCTCCCACACCTCCATATGTTTATTTATATTCCAGAGGGTCAAAACCAAAGATACTTGCTTTCTTTTTCAGAGGAAAATTTGTTAACTTGAGAAAGTAAATTTTTTCCCTCCCTCTCTCAAGAGGAAAAACAGAACACTTATTCTTTCACATAAAGTCTCAAATCATATTTGGAGGGTCCTTACTTGAGTATAGATCCAGGCCCATGTAATGAACCTAGCTAACTGGCTTTCATCATATCAACAAAAAAATGGAGAATAATTGAGGAACCAATGCATTGATTGATGTGTGCAATAATGAGTACGTCCATAGACCAGAATACTATATCTACTTTCAGAAAATACAAATAAATACAAACAGTAAAAACATAAGAGCTATGGCCTTCCTACTAAAAATATTCTCAAGTTATCCACTGTTAAATTGAGAGAGAAAGAACTTTGAAGGGGTAATGATACCTAAGGAGTTAACAAGGACTCTTCAGTACTGAAAAATAGTCTTCAAAATCATTACCCTGTTTCTGTTTACTTAAATGACTTAACTTTAGAAATAATAATAAGGGCCAGCAAATGGCATGATAGTTGAAGTGCTGGACTCCCACATAGCCAATCACTGTTTGAGTCCCAGAACTGGTGGCTTACTTTCTCACTTGCCCTCCTCTATGGTGAGTACATGGTCTTATAGCAAATTTAAAAATATTGATAATAAATAAACAAATAATTTTTTAAAAGAAGTAATAAAAATAATAGAAAATCTTCCTCTTTAGTCACAGTTAGGAGGTAAATTACCCCCTACTCATGCCTTAGAGCTACACATAATTTAGTTAATCATCACTAAATCTTGTCACTATTTCTGAAAAAAACATCTCTATGTCAAATGGATCACAGATGTTTTGTTCAAAGTTTTCAGGAACTTGAGGTCAGTCACTCAGCCTAAGCCAATTCCAGCTGACCAAGACCATCAACCTTTCTACCAGGCCTATGCCAGCAATGATGGACAATATTTTAATGTAAAAGGGGCTAAAAATCCACCTCCTGTCTCCACCTCCAATTGTGATAACATTATCATTTCCTTAAATACATAATATATGACCTGACCACCGTACCTGATTACACTTCAATGATTAGCTCACCTCTTCCTTTCACCAAACACATTTGCTCATATCTTCAGCTGTCTGCTTCACAATTCCTTAAAAACCCCAAACCTCTTCAATAGGGGAGGTGAATTTGAGTTTTAACTCTCGGCTTCTCACAGAGCTGCTCTCCAAATTCAAGCCTTTCTTCCTAGATAAACTTGTTGTCTCTATTATTAGCAAACTTTGTAAAGGGCATACAAACTTGGGTTGGGTAGCAAAGATAAGAAGGGAAAGAGCTGAAACAATGTAAGTAGTAATAATAAAAGTAATCTGAAAGATGGAAAGACATTTGAGATCATAAAACAGTTATATTGCCAAGGAAATTATGTTTTGCCTTTGAAAGTCTGATTGTTCAAGACTTAAAACAACCCTTGAATCCAAGACCTTCTATGAGCAGGAGTTAGATTAGCAAGTCTATGCAGCTACTAGACTTTAAGCAGTAGGGACATGGGTCTCTTTTAGACAAAAGCATACAACTAGTTTTCTCTTCTCTGCCATACTCAACTGAAGCCAGATGGTGTTTCTGCATAATATAACTTGGACTCCAGAAATTAGGGAAAAACAAACAAACAAACAAAAACTACTCTTGAGAATCATCACATTCATTGGAGACTTGTGTAG
>NW_006159742.1:2540136-2557568 GCF_000334495.1 Tupaia belangeri chinensis | reverse complement strand
AGGGAATAAGTACATATGTTGAACTACTGAAATTTGGGGATTTTTGTTACTGCAGCATCACCTGCTCCAGTAGATCTCAGTCAGAGGTGATTTTGCCCCACTAGACATTTGACCACATCTGGAGGCATTTTAGGCTGTGCTACTGGGATCTAGTAGATGAATGTCAGGGGTGCTGTTAGACATCCTAAGATGCAGAGGACAGTCCCTCACAATAACTCATTATCTGGTCCTAAATGTCAATAGTACCACTGTTGAGAAATTCTGGCCAAGTTTAACCTGGCCCAGGAAACATTTAGTTTTAATTTTTTTTTTTTTTAATTCATGAGTAACACACTATTCACAGGGCTGGCTCAAACTGAGATCACATTCTTCCAGTCCTCAAGCCTGTTAGATCTTGGGGCCACATAAATCTGGCTGGTTAATTTCAGACCAACCAGGTTAGGGACTCTAACTGTGGTCAGCATGTGGCTTCCAGCTCTGTAGTCTGGAACATTACTGACTGTACCATAGAGGCTGGGCCAATTCATGTAACATTTAAATGACTTATGATGTATTGCTAAAGAGATAGTTGTAGGTTTATTCTGATTGCCTTTGTACAACACTTTGAAAGTGTATGAATCCCCCTGTATCTTCTTATGCTTATGGTCTACTCTTCTCATAGTCACCATAGTGAATTAAAAAAAAATTAATGTAAAGCAAATCATATATCTCCCCTGATCAAAATCTTCAAGAGTTTCATCACACATATATTAAAAACCCTACTCTATTTGTTGATTGTAGGTGCACCTGCCCTCCTACCTACCAGGCATCAGTCCTATCCCTCCAGTACATTTCACAGGCTCATACTTTCTTCTGATCTGCCAAGCCAATTCCTTTCTTAGAGCTGGAGTACTATGCCCTCTTTCTGATCTCTTTATCCTCGTTTCTCAAAATTGTGGACTATGCTTCCATCCCCTCAGAAAAGCCTTCTCTGACTACATAAAACAGGTCCCCACCTTGGTAATTCTTTATCCATTTTCTCTGCTTTCTTTCTGATAACACTTAATGCTTACCTGAAATTTGGTGTATATTTCTTTATTTACCATTTCCCTCATCAGAATTAGCTTTACAAAGTAAAGGTTTATATGTTCTTCAATAAAACTAGTCCCCCAATTGTTCTCTAAGTCTAGAACCATGGCTAGGTCATAGTAAATATTTAATATACATTTGCTGAAGAAGTCACTAAATGAATACATGTAAATGCATTGAAAGATATTTGGAATTCTGCCATAATATTAGCATTCATCCCTTTTGGGTTGCATAATTTCAAGGGAATTTCACTTTCTTATAATTTTGTATATTGCCTAATTTTCTAATGAGCATACGTTACCTTGATAAATGATTTTCTATTTTATCTTTTAAAGAGAAAATACAAATTTGAAGGTCTTACACAGGGCTGAATTTTGGAAATGGTCTTTCTATTAAATCCATTACAAGAGAAGGTATGTGAGAAATTATGTAATGGATCTACATTTTGGTCTGTGACAGTCTTTTGGAATCAAACAGAACAGCTTAGGTCACTCTAGCTTTGTATTTTAGTAGGTATTCTTCTTAATGAATATTAAATTCATTTGAATAAATACAGAGATATGTTTGATATTCCCTAATAGGGCAAAGAGTTTCAACTTAAAATACTAAGATCACATTAAATAATTTTTAATGAAATTCTTCACAAGTAACTCATAGCTATAAATAGGAAGATTTCTACCCAATTTTAAGCTCCAGAATAGCTCTTGGAACTAAAAGCAGTCCAATATTTAGCACTAATGGGCTCTGAATGAACTGCAAAACAATGATAAGGAAATATGAAATTGTCCTAATGAGAAACTCTGGGACAGGACACATTTGAGATAATTAAACAATAATGGCATTTAGTATTGAGAAAGAAAGTTAATCTTCACTAATGAATGAGCCTCTATTACAATGTTATAATTAAAATGTCTGTAGTTTTCTTTTGAAATTACAAGCAAAAACAAAATAATGAAGGTTTATATGAAAGTCCAATCTGAGTGTGCCTCTGAAGAATAATCTGTGTGGATACAGGCAATGAATGGAATAGAATATGCTTTCTTCACATAGTAGTAAGAGAAATTTTCAGACAATAAAAACAAATATAGAAATTAAAGCAGTATGTATTATTGATTATGAATGGTTTTAATAAAAACAAAATCCTAAATAATATAAATAGTTCAACTACTGTTATTTAAATGTCTCACTGTGTTCAGTTTTAACTATGTCCATTAGAAAATGAAAGTACAAATAAAAAATTGAAAAGTTCTTTAAAATTAAAGAAAACTAGATATTATTGACAAAATGATACAGAAGTCTCCAATGAATAATACCTGTGTTAGTCCAACTATTTGATTCATATCTTAAAGAAGTCGCCTAGTAAAATATAGTTATTTATGAAAAACACAGCTTCCTTAAAGAGATAAAATACTTAACTCATATGAGTGGTCATTCAATAAAAATTTAATAAATAATATTTAGATGATACATTCAAATATCTTGGAGTAGATTTTAAAACCAAGAGAAAAAGCCAGTAATGTGACAAAGGTATAATTAATAGATTTTCGTTTACGCAATAGCATTATTCCATTGAAGGATCTGAATATGTACAGAATATAGTAGATGATTTCTAGTAAGTTTTCGTTAATGGTTTTTGACAAGATGTCCCCTGATATTTGACTTCCAAAATTAATACAAATTGGTTTTGATATGAACACAATCCTGTAGATAGAAAACTGATTTTTAGATTAAGCAAAAGTTAACCACAAATTAATATTAATGGTGACCATTGGCTAAAGCTCCAATCGGCTCACATAGCAGTGAAGTTCTGCATTAAAGGCATTGGGTTTAAAGTAAACAAAGCATTTAGTTGAGTACTTACTAATGGCTAAAAAATGAGCTTTAATTACATTTGCTAATTATATTAAAATGGCAGACTGGTGAAAAGTGACAGGTGTTGTGCTGGGCTTTCAACAGAATGAAATTTTAGGTGTAGGGCACAGGTGATTTAAATAGGTCTTACTTGAGATACCACCTCAGTGAGCTGATATTTAGGAGCTTTGTTTATTTGGGTGTTTTATTCTAAAGCAGTCATTTTTCTTGGTTGAGGGAAAAAAATGGCGATTACAGGAAAGTGCAGATTTGGAGAGTCATGGTTATTTTTAATTCTATAGCTTTTTTAATTCACATAATTTTTAAAAATTTTTTATTCCATGAATGAGAGACATAGAGAAAAAGAGAAAGAAAAACATTCTCAATGGGTTCTCAAGTTGCAATCCTACCTCTAGCCTTTCCAATTAGCTGAGATCATGTATACAAGATGGTGTATACAAGATACAGGGAGAACCAAACTCGGATTTTTTCATATGGCTTCGAGTATTGCAGTGATTTACTACTTTTCCACCACTGTGGCTGGGCCCACAAAAATTATTTTAACCTGGAAAGTGCCACTCAAAAGTGATCAAAATGGATATAAAAATATAATGTGATTTTTTTTTAAGTTGCTAAAGGGTGTTTGCATCTTCCAGAATAAAAACAAACAACAAAAAAAAGAACCCAGAGAGACAAATAGAGAGGGAGCTGGAGAAAGCACCCTCCAATTTGATATGCTCATACATTAATCCTTTTGCCATTTCTCCATCTTGTCAGAATTTGGGTCTCACACACACACATACACACATACACATGCACCGAATATGTATTTTAAGCTGTTGGCGTTGGGATTTGAACTATGAGGTCAGCCATGTGGGATCTGTCTCCCTTAACCACTAAGCCATGGAGCTGACCCTATAATTTTATCATATATTCATTCTACACATTTTTATTATGCTCTTAATCTGCTCCAAGCACTATTTTAATTGTTTATAGATAACTTATGAACAAAACAGATGACTTTTTGCCTTTCCCCCTTTAAATTTACATTCTAGTAAAAC
Source organism: Tupaia belangeri chinensis (assembly GCF_000334495.1). Lineage (NCBI taxonomy): Eukaryota > Metazoa > Chordata > Mammalia > Scandentia > Tupaiidae > Tupaia > Tupaia belangeri. The sequence goes on along the minus strand of NW_006159742.1, from coordinate 2,553,588 downwards.
TTACTTTTTCATGGATGATTTTTGTCTCCTAATAACCCCATAGAAAATTTTATAGGGACCAGTATATGGCATGGTGATTAAGGTGGCTGAACCCCACATGGCCAACAGCACAGTTTGAGGCCCGGACCTAGTGACTTGAAAAATACACTGGGCATGTGTGTATACATACCCCAAATTCCAAAAGTTGGAAAAAATGATGGGGAAGGGATATGGCCTGACTATTCCCTTTGGGGAGTGCTTTTTTACTCCCCCTCTCATTCTTTCTCTGATGAGTGCATGCAATACGCTGGGTTTTTGGGTTTTTGTTGTTGTTGTTGTTGCTGTTGCTTAAAAAAAAATAAAACATCATTTCACAAGAAGATGTACTAGCCATCCTTCACATGGTCAGAACAAAGAACGAAAAACAGAAATTAGCTTTTATGCAGGATATTCTGCGTTGGGTCTTGGAGGATACAGAGACAAAAAGCACTACAGTTCATGGGGAGATATGTAGGGCCAAGAAAAGTTGAAAAGGGAGTTAACTGAGACTTAGTAAAATCTATTAGACAGGCAGATAGGAAAAGAGAGACATAGAAAGAGGAAACAGCATGTGTAAAGACATAGCGTCATGAAAAAGTGTGACATGTTCTATGAAACACAAAGAGCAGAAGATAAAAATATAACAAAGACCAGATCATACTGAGCCTTGTCTATCACACAAATAATAAGCACAGGATATTAATAATCTGGCAAAAAGAGACTCATTGCAGGCTTTGTAATAAGGGAATATGATCCGATTTACATAAGGTACATGCTGGTAAAGGAGAAAATGAGCCTAGGAACAGAAACTTTGATAGGTCTATTGCAGTAGCCTTGGAGACAGGTGAAAAAACCTATCCGTCCACTATGATAGCTACTAGCCACATGTGCGATATAAATGTAAACTGGACAATAGTCACCTTCTCTGGGGAGCAAAGTAAGATTACCGTGAGGGAGATAAGGAGGGCATTTTAACTAGAAATAACTTTAGAATCTACTCAGTATGTCTCTATGGTTTTTTTTAGGCTTCTTCAAGAAGGATGATTTCAAGAGCTACATATGGAAATTGGGAGAAAGAAATGAAAGAAACTTGGCAGTTATCATGGTGATGAAAAAATGGAAATAGGCAGAGAGGTAGAGTCAATCCCTCTTCAAGTTTTGCTTCCCATTTTTAGTGCTCTCTATTTGACTGTGGCTTAAAAAAAATCCAGAATTGAAAGTATAAACTGAATTTGTCAAAGAGTTATTAATATTAAACACAGACAATATACATTTAACAAGAAAGCTATTTGATGTTGTCTGATATTGAACTTAAGATGTATATGAACAGAATAAACATGCAAGGATCATGAAATTATTTTGATCATAAATTATACATGGAGAGTCACACAGAAGACAAAATTCTCTACCTTATCACACCTAGTAAGTGAGCAGTACAGCAGATATGGGTGGGGCATGGGTTTCAGTCAGATGTGGATGTGTACCAGCCCAGGTGACTGTCAGTGATGCCATCTGTCCAGGGCAAGTGTTCCACTCTTGCTGTGTATTTGGGGCATGCCCAGAGAACTCAACCAGAGAGGGCAACAGAGAGTTCTTGCTTGCTAGCTGCTCAACTCTCAAGCTGCGGAGCCAAATAATGCTTCAAAACACGCTGCCAAGGAAGTTTTAGCACTTGAATCTTGTCTAATTTTCCTGGAGTGGTGAATATTATGCTGCTTCTTTAGCCAAAATGATGCAAATCAAAGTGAAGGAAGCAAACAAAATGAATGCATACATCGCAAAAATAAGCCATATTTGCAACTAAATTAGATGAAAGCATCAAATGGTTTCCAATTCACATTTCCATTCAAATTGTAGAATTTATATTTTGAAAGAAATTTTTCTTAAATCCCTGAAATTAAAAGATAAGCACCTCATAGAAGCAAATATTAAATTTCATGTTACCTGTAATAAATGAGCCCCTTATCAATAAACCAAAAAGCTTAAAAATTCCTTAATTCCTGCCATATCAGAATCACTTGGATTTGGACTGCTTCTACAGAAGCAGTTCTAATTTTTATTTTTGATACAGATACAAGACCAGCTAAAATGCAATACAGAGATTATGTTACAGAGTTATTCTATGAAATGCTCTGTGATCTTTACAATATTTTTTCAAAAGTGCTCATTTATATCTATCACATACATACCTTTGCTTAAAAAACTAGAAGTGATATCCAAATATAGTTAGCATTACATATCATCCCAAATGTAGTAATCTGTAGTTTTATTCACTAATTATGTAAAAGAAAAGTAAATATTACCCTGAACTATTTTTTTTTAATTATAGAAAAGATAAAACACTACATAATGCAAAAGAGAATGCCTCTCACGTGATATGAGGAATAGAAAACACACCAGATGGCTTTTTGTTTGAAATAAAATCTTTAAATATCAATCATGAAAATGATCCCTTAAAAGTACATTTAAAAATTGATGATAATCTTTGTATTCTAACACTGTAATTAGTACAGTATTTTTCCCAATTGTCTCTCAGCAAGACCTCTGCTGGGTTTTCTGAAGTGTGCCAGCCCACTTTCAGTCTCTCAAGGTCAATTGCTATTTCTACACCTCCACAACTCATCTCTCATATCCTGAACCTGCTGCCATCAAAGATACACACCCCAGGCCAAGCTGTATAATAGTGGTTTCCAGCAGAGACAGCGGGCTTTTTGGCTAGTTCAATTCCGACAGCTGGGCGGTGCTTCACACTTCTACGTAAGGCAGGTCTGTCAGAGAGACCTGAACTTTGAAGAGTTCTGGAAGCTTTTTCTCAGGTTGATTATAATTTGTCATGAAGTCAAAGGAGTTCCACATAAAACAGAACATTTTTTTTCACACTGATAGGAAAAAATGTATGACTATATATACCAGTATAGATGCATTTATAAATATGTAGCACATATATATATATATTTTTCAGTTCACCAATGTATATTGAACACCTTCCCTGTACCAGTATTTATTCATACACATCTATATGTTGTGATCTATGATATTTAGGAGCTTATAGTCAAACGAGAAAGTTAACTATCTTCTCAAGTTTAAGGTTTATCTGATATAATTTTATTTTGTTTTTATAATGGAACATAACTTACACCTAACTGAAAAAAAAGCATGATGCAATTACTCCAAATAATGGATGATTTTTCTGTATAAATTTTCCTACTCTTTGTCTAAAACATATACAAGATAAAAATCTTGATTCCATTTTTTTTACAAGCATGAATAGCTTTATTTATGTATAAACCAAAGATTTGAAGCATTTTGCTAGTCACTAATGTCTACATTCATCTAGATATTAAAAAATCTGTCAAGGTAACAATGAAGAATTATGTTAAATACTTGTTCAATATTTTTCACCCTTAGTCTCACCAAGCCACAATATTTCCTTTACTGAAGGTGATATTTTTATAGTGTACAGTTTCCAAGTTGCTTATTTCTTTTTCCTTTCTTTTTTTTTTTTTTTTTTTTGTTGCCAGAGGGTGTGTGTGTGTGTGCTTACCAGGAAGGGGTGTGGGGATGGTGAGAAAGCCCCCCGCACACACACACTCTCATAGGGATGGTCATGCTACAAACTTTTCCATTTCTCCATTTTCCTTTTGGGACCTTGGGTGCTGACTCCTGGCTAGTCTTTCAAGCTGCTAAGCCTGGGACTAGAACTGCACAGTCAGCCATATGGGATTTAGCCACCTTGACCACCACACCACCAGCAGGCTCCCAAGTTGCTTATTAAAATAAATAACTTGAAAAACTGAAAACTAGAAATAATAAAAACAACATGGGGGAATGGCCATGTCACAATCCCTTCTCCTCCACTCTACTTTTGGGATTTGGGACACGCACCTACACACGTCTGTGTAAGTTTTAAGCTGCCAGGTCCAGGACTTGAATGGCAGTTGACTATGTGGGAGTTCAGCATCTTAACCACCATGTAACTGACTGGCCCCCTAAAACTTAATCTTAGTAGTGTGAGCTACTTTGCATACTTAATCTTCTCTTACTCTCTATAAGTCAACTTTCCCTGACTTAGCTTTTGGTCAACAATGAATTAGCTCTCGCTTAACATTCCTCACACCATACAGAACAGCCGTACATAGAAAAGGCTGCCTGTTGATCTTTAGTGTGACTCATTTTCTTTCTACTTAGGCCACAGCTAATTCCTCATACTATTCTCAACTCCGTACCTCCTATGTGTCTTTCAATTTTCAGTAGCAAGATCTTCCTCCTCACCTGCTAACTGAATCACATTACATTCCCAGAATGCTGTAATCAATAGTGATTTCCATTTACCTTTGTCATCACATTGTGTCTTGATCACGTGCTCTCTAGATCTACTCAATCATGTATTTCTGGCTACATCAGAAAATGTCTTTCGAACCTGCCACTTAAGGATTTCCTGACTCCATATCATACCAACTTCCTAAATTCTAACATTCCATGAAGATGTCTTCATTTAACTTCATGAAATACAGACACAAACCCTCCTTTCTCAATTTCTTAATAAACCCATGTTCTTAAGTATATAGGCATAAGTACAGCAGTACTTAAAATGGCAGTGCCAATGCCCAGAGTATCAAAGCATTTCAGAGCTAAAAAGAACCTTAGAGACCATTGGAAATTTCCAGCCATTCTTTTCTTAGATTAGGCTCACTAATCAATTATGTCAAGTAATTTGTCTAATATCATAGAGATAGTGACAGAGCTAGTTCCAAGCCATAGCTTTCACTCTAATCACATAGTTAGGAAGCTTCCTATGTTTCTATCTAGTTCCTTCCCAAAGAGATGCATACACATCAACTTGGATTCCTGTGGTTACCCTCTCATGAACATCAACTGTCCTTTATTTTCATCTCTCTTTCTCTTAACCAAGCCACCATTAATTTCCAAACTTCTATGTATTTTTCTCCTCTTATTTGTGTTCTCTGCCTGCTCCTCTCATAGCTAGTTTGAACTGGGAGTCATTCATTCCTTGTGGTATTTATTCCTTTAAATACTATCATCTTTCATTTATATGTCTACTATTGAATTTAATCTACCACACATGATAGTTATTATATTTATATTCTTGTTTTACTTGCTATTAGGAAAGTGGGTTACTTGAGAAAGGACTCATGATTTCTTGCAGATTTCACAGCTTTTGTGTTTCTTAATAAATCCGTGTTCAACTGAATGCAATTGTACCTATCAGATGGTGTAGATGGATGAGAGGCAAATTGGTTATCACTCAACATTTAATCTATCTGATTTTCCACAGTTTAAGGTGGTTTTTTGAGTTCAGTATTTCTTATTTTGTTATTTGCAGGAGCACTATAATATACTATAGCAAATACAAACTGAACTTTTTCAGTCACATTCAATTCAATCAAGTTGTAGATCATACACTCCAAATAAAGTATCTCTTATTTTCTTCACTTTATATCACCCAAAACAGAGCCACCTTCAGCAAAGTGTCTGTGGATTTGCTTATGTTAGTATTCAGGCTGATCCAGCTGCGGGGCCAAGTATTGTTAACACATAGTGCACTGTGGGCTGGGACCATGTGAGGGACCAAGGCTCGATTTCAGGTCCAACTAAAGGTTCGGCACAGTGGCTTGCATTTGTAATCCCAGCTGGGAGTTGAGGCAGGAGGATTATAACATAGTAAGATTCTGCCTTAAAAAAAAAAAATAGGGTTGGCAGGTGGCATGGTAGGTAAGGGTGCTGGACTCCCACATGGCCGACTTGGTTTGAGTCTCAGACCTGGTGGCTTGCTTTCTTACTTTCCTTTTCTCTCTCATGCTCTTTCTTTTTTTCAAATTAAAATAAGTAAAGTTAAATAAAATAATTATTTTTTTTAAATAGTGTTAATGCTGCAACTCAAGAATATCAGAATTATGATATCATTGCTCTAGAACTCTGAACCATCATATAGTTTTACTTTGTGCTTGTCCTGACAGGTATAAAAGTTTTAAAAATAAGCCCCTATTTTGTGTGTGTGTGTGTGTGTTTTATTATTATTGTATCATTTAAGTATCATGTGAGCATTTAAGACACATGAAAAAGTACAATTTCAGAAAATGCACAGACTAGTTTAATACGGAGTTGATTTTTAACAAAAGCAGAATGAGTAAATCATAGACTAATTTAGTCTGTCTTTGAACCCATTTTTATGGAATCACCGTTGATATTTATTTCTCCCAGGAGAAGGGGACATTAGAAACTCAAGTTCCATTTATTTCATAGTAGGTGAAAGTTAATGCAAGCCATTTTTCTCAAGCACAATAGCTTTCCTTTTAGAACATGGTAAATCTGAAATACTTTCTGTCTTTCTTAACAACATTCCTGGACAATCATCTTAGCAGTGGTGTTTCCCATTGTGCTTAACAATCTGTGAGCAAAGCAGCTGCTTCAGGATATATGCTACCACTTCCTCACACATATATGTCAGAGCCATATCATCCCAATTATGTGTGAGTAACCCTTACAGGAAAGAAAATATTCTATAATGTTCATAAACCAAAGCAGTACTTATTTTAAAGTCAGACTTTCAAAAAAAAAAACCAAAACCAAAACCAAAACCAAAACCCTATGTCCTAAGGTATATTGTGTTTCAATAGCTCACATATCTTGCATAATGAGAAGAAAATATGATATGATATATGGTTCAACTGTTCCTTGAGGACCTAGTGCTATATGGCATACTTATTGGCCTGTATATTTCAGTAGTCAATTGCTATCTGATCATGCTCTCATTCCTGTTTCTGGGACCACCCACATCTACCATGGTCACAATTGCACATTACTATATATATTCTAGGCCTCCAGCTGATACATATATATATTCTAGGCCTCCAGCTTAATATATATAAGTCTCTCTGATGGTTAATTTTAGGTGTCAACTTGACTTGATTAAGAGACACCTGGAGAAGAGGTAAAGCATTACTTCTGGTTGTGGTTGTGAGAGTGTTTCCAGAGGAGCCTGCTTTATGAGCTAGTGAATATAGTGAGGAAGATCCAACCTCAGGGTAGATGGACACCATCCAATTAGCTGGAGGCCTAGAATGAAACAAAGAGGGTTTAGAAAGGGTAATTTCTTCTCTCTCATTCCTGGAATGGGTAAACTCTTCTTTCATTGGATAGCAAACCTCCAGGTTCTTCAGAGACCACTGGACTCAAGACATATACCAGCATCCTCCTGGGTTCTCAGGCCCTCAGCCTCAAACAGAATTATTCCAACCCCTACCCTGATTCCGAGGTTTTTGAACTTGGATTGAGCCACATTATGGTCATTTTAGGGCCTCCAGCTTGCAAACGGTCTGTCATAGAACTTTTCAGCCACCATAATTGTGAGTCAATTCCACTGATAAATCCCTTCTCATATATCTATATTTACATCTATATTTACATTTCAGTTGGTTCTGTCTCTTTGGAGACTCCTTACTAACACAGCCCATGAGCACTCCTTAATGAAACACAAACCTAAATGTACCTTGTAAATGTACATTTACATTATATATTCAGAACATCTAGTAAAACAACTCTCTTCTACCAGGTAAACTCCTCCTGTAATAGAAATCCTTTTAAATGTTTTAGGGAGAAGTTATTGAACCAAGAATACCAGACTTTTACACTCAACAAATCTGAGTTTACCCTTACGTAAAGAGAATTACATAAAGTTAAGAAATACCCTATATTGAATGGTACATTAAAGATATTTATTCCTCTTCAGGCGTTGTAGTGCCTCTCTCCAAAAGTCATTTTTACCACCTCATCATCCTTTATGCACACATGGTCTTAAAATTGGCAAGTAATTCCACTAAGTATTAAATGGATTTCTGTAATTCCAGGTTTAGGACAAGCTAGATGATAATTTATCTTAACATATTCCACAGGGGTTAATTATGGGGCAGTCATACCTGCATCCAGAAAGACTGTAGAGATGCAAGGATGGGTTTGATTGTCTAGAATAACTCTTTGAATTGCTTAGTGAGTAAAGCTATAATAACTTGCAGCAATATTTTTATTATCTATTGCCATGAGATTGTTAACTTGTGTTTATATAATGTCTTTCTTAGATTAATTGGAAATGCTCCATTTGAAATCAGAGCAGTCTCTAGAGAATGCTGCTAAAATGTTTTATCCATTAAAAATAATTCAAAGCCAGTTAACTGGCCAATGAAAAAATTTAATGCTTTAAGGAGGTCTCTTCTAAACACTTATTTTGGGCCATCATACATGTCTGTATTTGGCTTTTGAATTAACCCTCTTGTAGTATATTCTATGTTAGGCCACAACCAGCAGAAATAAATACTCTGTATGATGGAAGGGATTATTACAATGATTGAAATGATCCATCAGCTCTTTTCAGTGTGCTTCTTTTGTGAGTATAGAAACAACTTGCGAGAGAGAGAGAGCTCAAAAAGAAACAACCTCCTTATCATTTAAGGCATTTAATATCATTAATTTTTTTCTGAAGATTCTATGGGATCCTCAGAAAAAGTCCATGAATCTTCATAATTAATAATAATAATATCTACTATTTATCTTGTAACCACACTGTGCAAAGATTATGCTAGGCATGCACACAAATCTTTTTAAAACTCTCTTGCCATCTATAGTGTATACTTTAGTATACCACTCAGACCCCCTTCTCAGGACCAAAGCATTCACTTGCCAGCAGTGAGGAGGATTTGCTTAGAAATTATACCTAGGAATTTCCTTTGCCTAGGGGGGAAAAAAAAAGTGTCTCCTTCAAGATTGCATACTCCTTTCTGAGGGCAGTGGGCATTTAATACCCTGTTCATAAATCATTATAGAAGCCTGGACCACTTGACTCATTTTAAAATACCTTAATTCTAGAGTCATCCCAGCTTATAACTTACCATGGGATTGACTGAGGACTTGGTTGAAACTATACAAAAATGTAATTTCTCCTGATTCCCTTACTTCTCCACAGATGCTGTTCCAAATAGCACTCACTCGTCATCAATCAAACTCCTTCATCACATGTCTGTTTACTATCTAACCTGACTCTTGCTATGGTTTAAATGTTTATGCCTCTAGAATTCAAGTTGAATTTCTTCAACAGTATTAAGAAGTGAGGTGTTTAGGGGTGATTAGGATATGAGGGCTCCACCCTCTCAAATGGGATTAGTGCCTAATAAAAGAGCTGGAAGATAACTAGCTAGGCTCTCTTTTGACTTTCCGTATCTACTGCTATGTGCAGACACAATCTCTGGTTGTTCCCTCCAGAGGACACAGAAGGTACCATCTTGAAAGCGGAGAGTAGCCCTTTCCAAACATTAAATTTACCAGTTCCCTGATCTTAGACTTCTCAGTCACCAGAATTATGAGAAATAAATTTATCTTCTTTATAAATTACCTAGTCTTAGACATTTTGTTAGAACATTATGAATAGACCAAGACAAATTTCAACATTATGGATGAAGATACTGAGATCAGAACAAATACAAGAAATAAATTTCAAATCTGCAGCTTTCATAGCTCAATGTTATCTGTCTTAGTTGACATTCCTATGACATTAAATTAGTTGACCTATTAGTCTATGACATTAAATGCAAATGTCACAGAACTTTGGTTTAAAAAATTTTCAACTTTTGTTACCTGTCTTTATATTTATCTAGAAATAACATTCTTTATTCTCTGATATATGTCAGTAGCAGAGCAAACCAAAAATATCCTTTTCCTAAAAGTTTGCACTCAAGAGGTAGAGAACTAATGTGCATTTAACATCTCAGTTTACATAAAAGTTACAACCCTACATAAAGTAGTCCTGAAAGTTCTACATAGTACGATCCCTGACAAGAGTTTTGTTTGTTTGTTTTTTTAATTCGAAATTTAGAGGTCCAGCCTCATAGCCTGGTAATTAAGGGAACTAGATACCATGTGGCTGAACATACAGTTCAGGTCTCAGATCTAGTGGCTCGAGAAACATGCCAGAGATATGTGCATACATTCCCAAAGTACAGGTAGGATGGCGAAATGCAGAGGAAGGGATTGTGGCATAATCACATCCCATGGGAGAGTGATGTCTCCTCTTTCTCTGTATGTCTCTCTCTGGTGAATAAACCTACTGGTGAAAATAAATATAAAAAAATACACTAAAATTAGAACAATAAATATTTTCCACAGTAATAACACATTTCAATATATGAATCATTGCACAATACAGAAACAGTGATCCTCATAATTTTAACAAAAGGTAATTATTTTTTCTCAGGTACAGCAACACTGTAATGCTGTTAACTTGTAGAATATTAATCATTTATAAGGTCTTTGTCCTTTTGTAAAATAAATACCTTCTTGTTTTAGATTACATTATTTTATTCATCCTCCTTCTAATGTCTGAGGAATTAGAAGCCTGAGTTCAACATTCTTAGAATTACAAAATTAGGGAAAATGATAACATCAACTTACCATGATAATTTGGATAAAACCTTTTTGATTTGCAGCCTATGTTCCTGACCTTTTTAAGTTATCAGAGGGTACGTGTGCTCACAAGATAGAGAGGAAACACTTATCAATGGGGCATGGTTATGCCACAGTCCTGTTTCTTCCATTTCTCCTTCTCATCAGGATTGTACGCATATACACATGTGTCCAGTGTGCTTTTCAAACCACCTGGGCTGGTATGCAAACAACAGTTGGTTACGTGAGATCTGGCTCCCTAAACTCTGGACTTTAGGGCACAGCCCCAGAGTATATTTTAAAAACAAAAACACAAAACAATTTTGAAGAGGCAAAAATTTGAAAGACATATTTGGCTAAATCACCTAATCATGTTTTCATCTCAACAATATATGAAAAATCAATGACCAAGAATTCCATATTGATTAATTTGACATTTCAACCAAGTCATCATTCAAACCAATTATTTTAACCCAAATTATCAGAAACTGTGATGATGATGAAGAGAGTTAACGCTTAAATCCAAGCTACTTAAACACTTGATATATACTAAACAAAACAAAACTAAACAAAACAAAACTAGAAAACTAGTACCTGGTTACAATAAGTGACTGACTGCCTAGAAGAAATATGCTTATTCTGATTCATGGTGCAAATGCCTCAGATAGAATCAAGTTCAATGGTAAAAACTGTTCAGCTGATAAATATAGCTGCTAATGAGTAGTCATAAGTCATACCTTTGCTGGAAACTTTACTGGGAAGTTTCTACTCTAGGTAGCTTGATGAATACCAGCAAAAGAATGTCAGCACTTATAATGGAACTAGACGTAAAACCCACACAACACTGACTGGACTGCTTGTCTTTTTTTATAGAATCATTAAAATCACTGCAATCTTAACAGCCACAAAACGAGTCTCTTAGCATTTGAAACCATCTCATATGCCTGAACTCTGTGCTTTTAGCAATACCCAGAAGGTAATATCTGGTTATATGAAAATAATGAGCAAAGTGATTTAAACAAGAAAAAAGTATTTATTGCTACATATTAAAACACTACTATCTTTGGCTTCCTATCAGCACCATCAAGAAGACAGATTTTCTAATTAGGGTATAGGCTATGCTGCTGGTAGGAGGTAGCTCACAGGTTGCATAAATGGAATACAAATCTAAACAATATCTGAATTCTTGTAGGCCAAGCTGGAGAATTGCTTAGAGTAAGGAAATAAAAAATGCTACCACCTTTCCAGATACTGAAGACCATTTTATGTTCATGTGCATAGAAGTGACATATGAAAGAATATACTCAACCTAGCTTCACTTGAGCTAAAATAATAAGCTTCCACAGCTTTGTCTCCTTCCTGTATGTTTTATCTCTTTGTTATTTAAATATAATATTTTATACATATATATGTATTTATAACAGAATATTATATATATACACACACACACATATATATATATATATATATATATATACACACACACATATATATGTATATATATATTAGCACTGAACACAGTGCTATTTTTCCCTGCTTGGGACATACCTCTTCCCTTATGTCATGTCCTCACCTATAGATTTCTGAGATTTCCTGGTGTGGCACCATGACTGAGGATGAAGACAGAAGTTACACTTCCCTGTGATTTTTATTTGTTTTTATCGGGATACTTAAGGGAATATTCTTCCCACTGGGCACATTTTCTGGGCAAGAAAATTACCTACCTTCATTTCAGAGAGAATAAGAGAGAAAGAAACAAAATTACAGAGCCAAGTAACCACTGCCCAGAGGGAATTGTTTGTATTTGTCAACCTCCCAGTTGTTCATCTGTACAGGTAAAACTCTGAGAGACTTTCTTCACTTTCAATTGTGGGGAAAGCTTATCATTGGCAGCTTTTAAATTATCAATGCTCTGTACATACTTGATGTAATTTTTTGTCTTTCCTTTCAAAAAATCTATTAGGTCTGCCAGGCTTGATGGCACCAATTTAAGAGGAAGGTAAGAGGAGGAAAGAAGAATAAAAGATAATAGACCTGTGTCCAACATGATAGTATTTTTTTCACTTTTCCCAGCTAAGCAAGTAGGACCAAAGTCAGAAGAATTCTAGGAAAATAAATAATTCCTGGGTCCTACATTTTTATAAGATATTTTGTCCTTGAAAAAAGAGTTTTAAAATAGTGAATAACACAAATATGACATTTTAAAAATTATCCTGCTTAGTTTTTAATATGCATGTGTCTGTGTGCACATGCCATGAGATAATGCATTGAGAGAATCAGAAAGGAAGAAAGGAGTAACATCATAAATATGGCAGATAGGAGATTCCTACCTGTATCACAGAAACACAAGTTTTGACAGCTACTTGCAGATAACAGTACATTTGCAAGGATCCAGGAGTCTAGGGGAAAAGTTTCAGCATAACATTGAAAAAAAAAATTTGACAAAGGATGTCTTGAAGAGGGTTTTACTTTACCTACATCACTCCTCCCCCATTATGGCACAATTCAGGGCCAAGAGAGATCCCTCCAGACTATGATTCCTCTGATAGAAGAAAATGATAACACAGTAAATGAGCACTCAGCATTCCCATCCATATAGGAAGTTTTCTAAGGATACACTCCTTTCTTGTTTCATTCAGGTCACTAAGATGATTAGCAAAGCTGAAAGATTAGAAGAGGCTGGGAACAGGGAAAGGAGAACATAGATCCTACAGATGGCTCCATAAATACTATCAGGAAACTCAAATTTAAACCATTGGGATGCCATGTCTGTAGGTTCCACCAGCTGGCCCATAAGCACCCCAAACAACCTGCACATCTAACTTCCCACTTTCATCAGGAGTCATGGTGGGTGAGTGCAAGCTTCTGATGTAGAACATCAGCTCAATTCTATGGAATTGGATGGATCAAACAGTTTGGTATTTCAAGGTACTACCTTAGAAAAACAAATAGGGGGCTTTTTTTGTAGTATGAAGCTTGGCTTAG
>NW_006159742.1:2501529-2539879 GCF_000334495.1 Tupaia belangeri chinensis | reverse complement strand
GGAATGAGAGAAGACATACAATCTTAAACATTCTCCACTAAAGGAACAAGAGATGCGAAGTAAGTGCATCCATGGGAAATGGCAGAGAGAACCTCAGAATTCTTAGTAAGGGTAAGAGTTGAAGGCATTTACTCTGGAAGTCATTCAATAAAGACTGGAGATAACTACATCTTCAAATGCAAAGATTGCAAGGCAAGATTTCAAAGAACACAAAAATTCAGACAAATAAGATATAAACAAAGGCACATAATATCATTACAATCACCAAAGCTAAATAGATGGCGATCTACAAATTACCTAACAATTTAACAATTGTTAATAATTGTTTTAATAACCTCAGTGAGCTATAGGAGAACAAAGATAGACAACTTAATAATACCAGAAAAACAATACATGAGCAAAATGAGAAGTTTAATGATGACAAAGAAACCAAACCGAAATTCAGCAATTGAAGTATGTAACAAAAGAACTGAAATTAGCGAAAGAACTTCAACAAACCTATTATTCAAAAAAGAAAAGAGTTAATAAATTCAAAGACAGCCCACTTGAAATTAGTCAAATGAAGAAATAAAAAGAAAAAAGAATAAGAAGTGTTTAAAAAAAACACGTAAGGAACCTACAGGACACCATCAAGCATACAAGTACACAAAATATTGGAGTCTCAGGAGAAGAGCAAAATGGGAAGGGGAAAACATTTTATTTTTAAAAAACACTGTCTGGGGACCAACAGTTAGTGTAATGGCTGTGTCACTGAACTCCCATGTAGCTAACCACGGTTTGGGTCCTAGACCCGGTGGCTTAAAATCATGCTGGGTGCATGCGCGTGCTTGCCCAAGATCCCGAGAGGAGAATGGAAGAGAAGGGATTGTGGAGTGGCCATCTTCCCTGGGGGGTGATTTCTCGCTTTCTATCTCTCTTTCTGGTGAGTGCACGCGCCTCCATAGTAAAAAAAAAACCTCTCTAAAAAAAAAAAAAAGAAAGAAAAAAAACAAAACAAACAAACAAACTATCTGACAGGGCCAGCAGGTGGTGTAGTGGTTAAGGCACTGAACTCCCACATGGTCAACCTCAACTTGAGTCCTGGACCAGGCAGCTCACTTTCTCTCTCTCTCTCTGGTCAGACTGAAGAATAATAATAAATAAATAAAATTAAATAAATAATTCTTTTTTAAAAAAAGAACTATCTGAAAACTTCCAAAATCTTAAGAGGTTATGTACATCTAAATTTATGAAGTTCAAAGAACTGCAAGGAAAATCAACCCCTGAAAAGAAGAACCTAGGATACATTATAATCAAATTGTTTAAAGTCAAAGAGGAAGAAAGAATATTGAAAGTAGTAAGAAAAATAGGTAAATCTTCGGAAGCAAGCTTCATAAACTTATCAACAGAAACCTTACAAATCAAGAGAAGTGAAATAATATATTTAAAATTATAAAAGAAAAAAAAAACTTGCCAACCAAAAATACTATACAGAGCAAATCTGCCTTTCAGAAATGAAAGAGAAATAAAAACATTACCTGGTAAAATGCTGAGGAAATTAATCAACACAAGACCTTCATTACAAGAAATAGTAAAGGCAGTTCTTTAACTTCAAATGAAAAGATACTAATTAATGATGTGAAAATATATAAAACTAAAAAATTCAATGATAAATATAAAAAATTATAAATTCAGAATACCCTGATACCATGATGGCGACATGTATTAATAAATCACTTAGGGACCAGCAGTTGTTATAATAAATCACTTATTCTCTAGTATAAAGGCTAAAAAACAAAATGATTAAAATAACAATATATATAGTAATCTATTAATATCTACACAATATAAAAATATATAAATTGTGAATCAAAAACAAAATGTGGACCAGCCATGTGGGGCGTTTAAAATGCTGGCTCCCGTATGGTTGATGACACAGTCCTAGTCCTGTATCTGGAGAATTGAGAAACAAGTCCATGTGTGTGCCTGCCCAGAATCCCAAGAGGAGAATGAACAAGGAGTTACTGCATGGCCATCTCCCATGAAGGATACTTTCTCACTTTTCCTCTCTTTCTCTTCCTGCCTTTCTTTGGTAGTGCATGTGCCAGATAGCAAACAGTTATAAATAAATAAATAATATGAAGTGTAGGTCAGCCAGTGACATGGTGGTTGATGTGGCTGGATCCCACATGGCTGACTATGCATTCATGTCCTGGATGCAGAGGCAAGAGGAGCACATCAGGCTCAAGTCTATACCCAAAGTCCAAAGAGGAGAATGGAGGAGAAGGGACTTAGGGGTGGCTATCCTTCCTTTGGGTGCTTTCTTACTTTCCCCTCTCTCTTTCTCTTTCCAATGAGAGCATATGCAAATAAAACTGAGGTGTTTTTTTTTTTTTTTTAAATAACCATACAATGTGAACAGGACAAGAGCAAAATCACCATATTACAGAGGAAGATCGCAAGAAAAGACAAAAACTAAAAGTCTACAAAACAACCAGAAAACAATGGCTGAAATGGAAGTAGTAAGTCATTACCTAATGACCTTGGATATAAATGGATTAACTCTTACAATTAAAAAATATAGAATAGTTGAATGATTTTTAATAAATGAGATCCAGGCCAGCAGCTGGCATGATGGTTGGGATGCTGGACTCTCAGGTGGCTACCCGGTAGCTTGTTGTCTCACTTTCTCTCTCTCTCTCTCTCTCTCTCTCTCTTTTTCTCGCTCTCACTCTGTCTTTCTCTGGTGAGCTCACAAGCTCTGTAGAAAAATTAAATAATAATAACAGTTATAATAATACTAAATGATAGTAACAAAATTAAATGAATAAGTCTTTTAAAAAAATTAGACTCAACTATATGTTGCTTACAACAGGCTCATTTTGGGGAACCAGCAGTTAGCGTAATGGCTGTGTCACTGGACTCCCACGTAGTCGACCGTGGTTCGTGTCCCGAACCTGGTGGCTTAAAACTCACGCCGGGCACATCTGCGTGTGTGCCCAAGATCCTGAGAGGAGAATGGAGGAGAAGGGATTGCAATGTGACCATCCCCCCTGGGGGGTGATTTCTTGCTTTCTGTCTCTATGTCTCTCTCTGTCTGGCAAGCGCACGCGCCCTATAGCGAAAACCTCTCCAAACAAACAAAAAAATGATAGGCTTATTTTACCTCTAAGGAAAAAATAAATTCAAAGTGAAGGGACAGAAAAAGATATTCTACCTTTGGAAATGGAAACCAGAAAGAGTAGGGGTAGCTGTATTTAAACAAAATGGACTTAAAAAAATTGCCTGAGGGAGCATGTACTCGCCAGAGATGGCAGTGCCATGCCCTATGGGGGCACAGTCATGCAGTAATCCCTTTTTCATTTGTCCTTCCTTTTGGGTTTTTGAGCATACATGAATACACATACACCTGACACATTTTTCAAGTCAGTAGTCCTGGGGCTTGAACTGAAGTTAGCTGTTTGGGATCCAGTCACCTTAACCACCACGCCATTGGCTGGTCCCCAGATAGACTTTAAGTGGAACAGCTATAAAAAGAAACAAAGAAAGTCATTATATAATGATAAAGGAGTCAGTTAATCATGAAGATATAGTTGTAGATATATGTATGCGACATTAGAGCACTTACATTTATAAAGCAAATATCAACGGAACTAAGGGAAGATATAGGAACAATAAAAAAAAGAAAATAGTAGGAGACCCAGTAATGAAGAGATCTATTTTCAACAATGGATAGATCATTCAGACAGAAAATCATTATGGAAACATTGGACTTGAACTACAGTTTAAACTAAATGGAACTAATATTCATATACAGAACTTTTCATCTGACAGCAACAGAATACACATTTATCTCAAGCACTCATGAAACATTCTTCAGGATATATCATGTGGTAGGCCAAAGAACAGGTCTTTATAAATTCAAGAATATTGAAATCATATCAAGTACCTTTTATGACCACATGGTATAAAACTAGTTATCAATTAGAAAAGGAACTACGTAAATCACAAATGTGGAAATTTTGAAAAGAATTATGCATTTAATTGTATTTATTATTATTATCATTATTTTAAATTTGCTATAGGGCATGTGCACTCATGAGAGAGAGAGAGAGAGAGAGAAAGAAAGCAAGTCACCAGGTCAGGGATTCAAACAGTGGTTGGCCATGTGGGAGTCCAGTCCCACAACCACCACCTTCTGGCCCCAAACACATGGAAATTAAACAGCAGACACCCGAACAACAAATAAGTAAAAATAAATAAATAAATAAAAAGAAGACATCAAAAGAGAAATCACAAAATATCTTGATATGAAGATGGAAACACAACATACCAAAACTTATCTGGTACAGCTAAAGCAGTTCTGTTTTTATAGGAATAAACATTTAAATTGAAAATAATCAACCTAGTGTGATAGCTGATGGAACTAGAATTAAAATACTAAACCCAAATTAGTAGAAGTATAAAAGAAAAAAACATTTTTAACCTTATTCTTTGCTTTGCTTTATTATTCCTCTTTCTTCTATTGATATTTAAGTTAACTGATACTCAAGGCTGGCAGGTGGTATGGTAGTTAAGAGTGTTGAACTCCCACATGGCTGGCTGTGGTTTCAGTCCCAAACTTGGTTGCTTGCTTTCTCGTTTTCTCTCTCTCTTTTTTGCTCTCGCTCTCGATCTCATTCTAGCTTTTACTCTATCCCACTCTGCTAAAATTAAAATAAATAAATAAGGTTAATTAAGATAATTCTTTAAAAAAAATAGTTAACTGGTACTTGTAGCTTCTATGACTAATGTAATCTGCAACTACTGTAACACATAAGATCATAAATAAGCCTGATTTTTTTAGATGAGGAAACTTAAGTCACTTGCTTTAGACAATGGTAAAAAGAATGCATCAAGAAATTTTTAAGAGATTAGTCAAGGACACCATGTAATGGGTTAAATTGCAAAATTGTAATAATGTTACTGTTTAACATAATAGTTATTCACAGTTTAGATTGTTTTGTTAAGCAGCATAGTTTAAATAAAATACATTATTGAGATTGGCATTAAATGAAATACATTGTGTAATGGTGAAGTGGCTGGAGTCCCACTTTGGACCATGATTTGAGACCTTTGCTTCCTTGAACCTATCAATGAATGTCATAAATCTGAGTTACAAGATTCAATGTCAGCATAAGAACAAAAACGGTGTCATGTCCTGTGAAAGGAAATGGTGCACAGAACAATTTGGGGGAAATCATGAGGGTAGGAGTAATACTAAACTAGCTAAAGTTATGGTATAGATAACAATGGATAAATGAGAAGTGTAACGGCACATAGCATGCTGAAAATTCCTGTTCTAGGAGTTGGTTGTAGGCTTGTTAGCTCTCTGCCACTCCCTGTGCTTGAACACAGCTAAATAAACTCCATTTCTTCCTGTTTCCTTTGCCTGTCAATTATTCACAGACATGACTGCCAGATTTTATCCAGTGACACAAGGAAAGAAAGAAAGATCAAACAGAAATAAATGAAATAGAGACAACATAATAGAAAAGGTTAGTGAAACTAAGAATTGTGTTTTTGAAAATCCATTTTGTATGCTGTAAAGATATATAGTGAGTGAATGTAAAAAATAAAATAAAGAAAAAAGAGAAAAGAAAATATGAACAAAATTTACCAACCTCAAGCTTGGCTAACTAGAAAAAAAAATAGAGACTCATATAAATTAAATCAGAAAAGAAACAGGAGGCATTGCAATTGATACCACAGAAATACAAAGGATCATAAAAAACTATTATGAAACATAAATTACATTATTACAGATATAACCCACCAAGACTGAATTACAAAGAAATAGAAAATCTAAACACACCAATAATGAGTAAGAAGCTTGAATAAGAAATTTAAAAATCTCCCAGTAAGAAATAGCCTGGAAACCGATACATTCATGAATGAATTCTGTCTAATATTTAAACAAGAACTAATACCAACTTTCTCAAACTCTTCTGGAAAATTGATGAGGAGTAAATACGTCCAAACACATTTGAAGAGTCCACTATTACCATAATACCAAAGCTAGAGAAAGACACTACAAGCCAATAAAATTACAGACTAATAATATTCCTGATGCGAAATCCTCAAAAAAATAATAGCAAACTAAAATCAACAGTACATTAAAAGGATCATTTATCACAATCAAGTGGGATTCATTCCTGGGATACAAGGTTGTTTCAATATATGTAAATTAATAAATGCAAAACACCATATTAACAGATTAAAAGATTAAAACAATAAGATCAATTCATTAGAGGTAGAAAAATCATTTGATAAAATTCAGACTTTCAACAAAGGAGGTATAGAAGAAATGTACTGCCACATAATAGAACCATCTATGAAAAAACTAGGGCTGACATCATACCCAATGATTACAACTGAAAGCTCTTCCTCTAAGATCAGGAACGAGCGAACAATCACTCTGACCCCTTCTATACAATGCAGTACTAGAAGTCCTAGCCAAAGCAATTAGATCAGAGGAAGAAATGCAAGGCATCCAAATCAGAAAGGAAAGAAAGTTGTCTTGCTTACAAATGACATGTTTTTATATGTAAGAAACTCTAAAGACTCTACCAAACAACTGTAGAACTTAAAAACTAAGTCAGGGGGACCAGCAGTTCTCGTAATGGCTATGTTGCTGAACTCCCATGAAGTTGTGTCCTGGACCCAGTGACTTAAACTCACACTAGGCATTTGTGTATGTATGCTCAAGATTCCAAGAGGAGAATGGAAGAGAAGGAATTGCAGCATGTGGGGGATAATTTCTCACTTTCTGTCTATGTATCTCTCTCTGTCTTTCTGGCGAGCCCTATAGCAAAAACCTCTCCAAACCCCAAAGGGAGAAAAAAAAAAAAAAAAAAGCTAAGTCAGTAAATTGTAGGGTACCAAATTATCCTTTTTCTAAACACTAACAACAATCTATCCAAAAAAAAGTAGGAAAATAATCTTATTTACAATTGCTAATAAACAACAATAAAATAAAATACTTAGGAGTAAACTTATCTAAATAAGTGAAAGATCTGTAGAAAGAAATGGAAAAAAAACACAAATAGATGGAAAGATATTCCATGTGCTTGAATTTGAAGAATGAATGTTTTTAAATATTCATACTACTCAAAGCAACTTAGAGACCAATGCAATTTTTTTTTAATTTTAATGACAAATTTCACATAGATAGAAGGACATTTTTCTATAAGTGTATAGATATAGGGCCACCAGGTGGCATGCTGGTTAAGGTGCTAGACTCCCACATAGTTGACCACAGTTCAAATCCTGGATTTGGCAGATTGCTCTCTCACTTTCTCTCTGTCTCTCTCTGTGAGCATATATGGCATGTAGCAAATTTTAAAAAAGTGATGGCTTGATAAAATGTGGCACATATACTCTATGGAATACTATTCAGTCATAAAAACAACAAGACCCTAGCATTTGATAGAAAGTGGTCAAATATGGAAGATCTATTGCTGAGTGAAGCAAGTCAGGCAATTAAAGAAAGATATTGTGTCTCCACTTAGTATATACTAACTATCTGTACTCTATGATAGAGACTGAAATATTGGAGGGCATAAAAGCAGGGGAAATAGTTATGATGCTAAAGACAGTGTGGAATGGAAGGGATGGGGAGTAGGGAACAAGTAGAGAACCATGATATTTGTGGGACACAGAAATGGTTTATTACCTATTGATAATAACATATGCAGTATTCTCATCTGGATTGGTCTGAGAAGTATTTTCATGTTGGGAAAATTCTCTTTACAAGCCAAATGGTATATAGTAATTGAATGTTTAAAAAAATTAAAATGAGAACAAAAATAAAATCATCAAAAAAAATTGATTATGTTGTGGATGACAATGTCTTTGTCTTGACTGATATGCACGATAATCATGCTGGAAAAAGTAATGCAACACACTCTAAAGATGTATGTGATTAAATGTAACATAAAAATAATTTTAAAAATTTTAAAAAGAAAATTTTTTGAGAGGTTTTTGCTATAGGGCGCGTGCGCTCGCCAGAAAGACAGAGAGACAGAAAGTGAGAAATCACCCCCCAGGGAGGACGGCCACTCTGCAATCCCTTCTCCTCCATTCTCCTCTCGAGATCTTGAGCACGCATGTGCATGCACACGCACCCGGTGTGAGTTTAAGCCACCAGGTCTGGGACGCGAACTGCGGTGGACTCCATGGGAGTCCAGCAACATAGCCATTACACTAACTGCTGGTCCCAGAAAGAAATTAAAATAATTATGTTAAATAAAATTAAATAAATAATTCTATAAAAGATGTATAGATACACAATGATAGACTATTCAGCATTTAAAAAGAAGGACATGCTATCATTTGTGACAACATAAATAAATTTAGGGAACATTATGCTAAGTAAAATAAGGCAGGAACAGAAAGACACATACTGCACTGTCCCGGCCCACGGGACAATCGAGCAGGATGCCTGAGTGAGAGAGCGGAGGTCTGGAACTGGCGCAGTGTCACAACATGGAAGCGACACAGTGTCACAGCTCAAGATGGTATGCAGTCGCTCGTTTATTGAGGGCCAGAGAACATTCTTATATACACAGGGTAGGAAGCTGATTGGTCGTACGATGAGGGATGCAATTCTACAACCACCGATTGGTTGTTGCATTAAAGGGTAAAGCCAGGAGGCGAGGTAAAAAGGGGGCGGGAATTGTCACGGACCTGACTGAGGACCTGCCTGAATAAGGAAGTCTCAGGGTGAATTGTCTACTCCTGGAACAAGGATACTTGAAGGTCCTTGTATGAAGGTCATGTCAGCCATTTTGATGCATGTGGCTTCCTACACTGCACCATCTGACTTAAATAGAGAGTCTTAAAAACAGAATTTATAGAAGAAGTAAGTAGAATAATGGTTACCAAAGGCTAAAGATAAGAAGACAGGACTAGTTAAATAATGGAAATTTTCAGTTATACAAGAAGTGAAGTTCAGAAGATCTACGATATAACATCATGACTATTGTTACAAATTATATGTGTTACTGAATTCAAATCAGGTTCACTCGCCCAAGCGCTATAAAACCAAGCCATAGGCACATGGTGTGATGAAAGAAAGTACAGCTTTATCGCAAAGCACACAGCAAGGAGCGTGGCCACCTCATGCTGAAAAGACCTGTTCTCTTTAAGATGTTCCCCACATGCGTTTTTAAGGGCAAAATTAGGGGCAGAGGTCCCAGGCGCATGATCAGTTCAGTGATTGGTTTAAGAGGGCGTGATCAACTCGTGGGCATTCTTGATTGGTGAGGCCTTAGATAATCAAATTCCTCTTCAGGTGTCTGGAACCATTCAGCCTGGAGTCTCTGAGCTCACAACCAGCAGTTTCAAGCCTATAAAACATCTTACACATTGAAATGAAAACCTTCTTTCCTTTAAGCAAGAGTTTTAGAGGTCAAATGGCCCTCACTCATGGTCCATGTTGGTCATTATCATAACCAAAGTCTGAAGACTTACTCCTTACTCTGGGCCATTACAATGCAAATGGACTATATTTCAGGAACCCTAGAAAATACATTAGGGGGTTCTTGCTCTGTTTCATATGTATTACATCTTTGAAAATTTCTAGAAAAGCATGTTTTAAATATTATCAGATAATTGTACATAATTATTAAGAGAAAACAACACATTCAAAGGTCAACTGCCATTGGTTTGGATGTGGAAAGCAGAGGAGAGTGTGGAATGAAAGATGAGCTCCAGGTTTTAAGCCTGACTTACTGACAGAATATTAGTAGCAGGAAGAAGAGAAATGTGAAGTGAAAAATAACAAGCTCAGTTTTTGATATATTGTTATGAAGGAGCTTTCAAAACAAACATTTGGAAAGGTCAGGCATACAGGTCTGAAATTTAGAAATGATGCCTGGATCAGTGATATTGTTTATGGGGATTATATTCAAGGAAGCAATAGCTAGTAGGTGTTAGAAACTGATGAAATTTTCCCGAGAGACAGAAAATGGAGAGTCATACATAGAAAAGTACCAATAATGGAACCTGGGCCCAGGCATATGTTCAGGACATGGGAAGAGAACAAGTGACAAAGGAGAAAAAATAATATGCAAAGATTAGAAATAAAAAGAAAAAGGTGAAGAATTTCATATTCATGTGCAGCACAATACTGAGGACTTATTGATAGCTCTCTAATTTTAAGAAAATAAAAAATAGATCATAGATCAACTAATAAAAAAGTAAAGAGAACTAATGCAGATCAGCATTACTAAATAGCACATCCATACATTTAAGAAGTTATCAATAGCATGTGCCTATTAAATATTGCACGTATTTAGATTTTGCTCACTTACATTTTCAAAGAATATTAGGATAAGATTTTTAAGTACTTGTTCCTCTTTTTCATTTATCATTAGTGATCCTGAGGACATACAGCTTTGTAATTTTAAGGAAAATAATTAAATTCACATGAGTTTATTATTCTCCTATTGGCTTTTCAGTCTAATGGCTAATTTTTTTCTTTATTGTTATTTTTTGATGCTTTCATTTTTTTCAATTCTCATTTACAACCTCTTCTGAGGAAATGAAAGTAAAGAAAAAATATTGGGTTATTTTTCTTAAAACTACAAAGCTATAGTTCTAGAAAGAACCCTTGGTAAATTAGATTTCAAGCTTTGTCCTTCTCTACAAACACAGAGGTGTCAGAGAAACTCACCGAGCACCTCAATGAGACATATTATTCTCTTGACCACCAGAGACTCATATTCAAAAGCACAGAACCAAAGGAAAATTTTAGAAGATGCAAACTTGATTTTGACACTCTGTGGACCAATTACCTATCCCTGCCTATAATATTAGTGTTGAAATAAGTTTTCCGACAAAGTTGCAAATATCAGCAGAGACTTTTGACTTGGATAAGACGGAAAGACTTATAATTAGGATTAAGCATCTTTAAGAATTCCTGCGATATTTACCTTACCCTGGAGAACACCATTATAGTGGCATTGTCTCTACAATATGACTTAAACCTGCCTAAGAAGATTTACAAAGAGCTTGAGGAACTTCTAATTATGTACAAAAGGAGGAAAAAATAAAAAACGCATACATAACACAACTCCCTGGGAAAACACATTATGGGCAATAAATTAAAGTAGAAATTTGCAATCTTACAACTCAGAAAAGAGTAATAAATAGTTCAATTTACAGAAATGTACAGAAACACTTATAGAAGTATGAAAATTGCACAATGAGTCTATCCATGAGAAACCAGCAGGAATAAAAATATAATTTAATTTTAAATTGAATTTTACAATTGCGCAAAGCTTTGAAAGTAATTAATATGGGGTCCTTGATCACCGGTCTTAGCAAATATTTATAAATACTATTAAGTTTTCTGACAGTTGTGGAGAATAACTGCTAATAGGAGAATATAAAGAAAGAAGTATCAGTTAAAATTCATATTACTTTTAGCATCTACTATACTATTCAGGAAAAGTTGCAAGTTTAACCCTTTAAAAACATGTGTAAGTTTATTTTAGATGATCTTTTCTTTTCTTTTCTTTTTTGGAGAGGTTTTTGCAATAGGGTGTGTACGCTCGCCAGACAGACAGAGAGAAACAGAGAGACAGAAAGCAAGAAATCACCCCCTGTGGGAATGGTCATGCCGCAATCCCTTCTCCTCCATTCTCCTCTCAGGATCTTGGGCACGCACGCACACATGCCTGGTGTGAGTTTAAGCCATGGGGTCCAGAACTCGAACCATGGTCAACTACATGGGAGTCTAGCGACATAGCCATTATGCCAACTGCTGGTCCCTGTGTTTTAGAGGATGCTAACTGTGTAGATTAGGTAAGTAGTAGGCAAAGACAAACAGAAAAATCCTTTTACTAATTATCATACAATATAAACTAAGAACTTTGTTATCTGGTAGATAGGACCAATCCAATGCTAAGGAAAATCTAAAATCTGAGTGAGATATTTAGTTTAAAAGTTCTTTAAAAGCATTATCACACCAGCTGTGGTGGGATAGTGACAACACAACACTCTGCAAGGCTGAAACCACATGCGAAAGTCCCAGGTAAACATCCTGAGAGCTCCCTGTGCCCACCAGGTGCATATGTTCATATCCTTGATCTGGTGTCTAAAGCTAGCAGTAGGAGTGTAGTATGAAGATTCTATTGAGGGAGTCTGTGCTGTCTGTCTCCTCCTCCCTTGGAACAAATAAATAAACTCAAAATAAATTTTGCTTAGAGATTTTACTACAGGGTGTGTGTACTTGCTGGAGAGACAGAGATAGAGAGACAGAAAGTGAAAAATCACCCCCTGAGGCGGGGATGGCCACCATACAATCCCTTCTCCTCCATTCATTCTGGCATGAGTTTCACGCTGCTGGGTCCAGGACTCAAAACATGACTAGTCACATGACAGTCTAGTGTCTTGACTGCTATGCCACCTGCTGTCTCCATTAATAAACATTTTTTAAAGTATCAACAAACTAACAAGACAAGAACTACTGGATGAGAATCTAGAAAAAGCTATGCATTGGAGATAATAAATCCAGAGCTCAAAACCATATTTATCCTCGGGCTATTTTCAGCCTTAAAGAAATACCTGCAAAATATTGATGGCATCATAGAGCTAGAGAAATGAAGTTCACATCTAGGACTTACTCAAGGTGTAACAAAGCTGGAGACAAGCTTTGTACCAAATTATCCCTTGTATATTCTTGTTTTTTCATGCTGAAACTTGCTAACATATTTCCTCATCTGATTAAACTCTTATTTGGTTCTACCAATGGATGACCAAAGAGGAACTAAAGAGAGGATAAAGAGAGAAAGGAAGTACTCCTCTTTCTTCAGTAGTATAACTACTCCCACTAGTATAACTCCATGCTACTCAAACTAGTATAACCCAATGAATGAATTGACTCTTGCACAAGCTGTGAATTGCATTCACTGAATTTTTTTCTAGCAGCTCCAGAACTAGAACTTGTCTCACTGTGCACTTCAGAAGTATCAACAATTTCTAGGCAGCCCTTCCTTCCCAGAATTCTGTGTTACAATTCTAGGTGTCTCTTCTCTAATAACCCTGTCTTCCACCCTTTGTTCCCAGCCTAATAAACATTATGATCTCTATCTTACATCCTTGGTCTCTTTCTGCTTTTTAGGTCTCTAAATCTATTTGACCAATCCCTTCATAAGTTTACTCTGTGAAATACATAGTGTAATTTTTTTTTTTAGAGAATACATTTGACTAATTCAACTTCATACTTAAAGTAGGGACATTAAAAAGTTACACTGTCATGAAAAGGATGAGCTTAAATAGACCTTTCTGCAGCCCAGGTCTTCATCTTCTAGGTGAACCAGAAAACATCCAACCTCGAACTTGAGTCCTGATTGGGCAATATCTCTGTAGTCTCCAACCCAGAAGTAGAAATTCTCTCTGAAGAATGAGTACCATTTCAAAATTCAAACTTTTCCAAAAACAATTTTAAGTACTATTCTGAGCATAGTCAATACTATATCAGGCTCAAAAGGTAACATGATGCAATCAGTAAGAGCTGGATGAAATTTAAAACAAACAAAAAAAGAATTTGTGATTTGTGGGGACCAGCAAGTAGTGTGGTGGTGAAGGTGCTGGATTCCACATGGCTGACAACATGGAACCTGGTACCTTGAAAAATGCACCAGGGGCATGCATGTGCAAGCAAAAAATCCCCAGAGGAGACAGGACTGTGGTGTGTGTCCATCCCCCATAGGGGGTAATTTCTCACTTTCCCATTCTCTCTCTCTTTTTCTGGCATACATACCTGAAAACAAAAGAAAAAAAAAAAAAAAAAAAAAAAACCTTATAAAGTATGAATCATTAATTTTTAAAATTATATGTCATAGAACATAGAATAATTGTATAAAGATATAGGCTTGAAATATTAGTCATGGTGTAAGGAGCACAATAAGACAAAAGAATATTTGAAAAGAATAAACAGGGGCCAGCAGGTGACATAGTGGTTAAGACACTAGACTTCCGCATAGCCAACCATGGTTCAAGTCCCAGACCTGGCCGGCTGCTAGCTTTCTCACTTGCCCTCTCTCACTCTTTCTCCCTCTGTGTGTCTCTCTGGGGTGACTACATGTGTTCTATGACAAATTTAAAAAGAAAAAAAAAAAGAAAACACTATCTCAGCATTACAAGAAAGTATGAAAAAATATTGCAGTGAATTAAGCAAGGAAACATTAAAATAATATTACTAGCATGATTGTATTTGTGGACAGCTCTACTTTTTGTGCTAAAATGAAATCTCCACTTTATTTTCTAAGAAAATTAAACAATGAAAAAGAAGTGCTGAGGAAACAATTTTTTCCTCTTGACTAATAACCGTTATTACTCCAGTAACCTGTATAACTTGACCAATTTTACCCGAAAAGTGGTTTCACCATTTATTCTCATTACCTATCTTATATTTGTCAACATTTTAAGATAGGAGGCAAAAAAGAAAGGCAATATATTTGTCTGTATCCCACTTGAAATAGTAACACAAAAAAGATAGACAATGTGGTGCAAACAATAGATTTGGTTTGAATCCCAACTAGGGATGCTCAGAAATTTAGATTTGGCTTCAATGTCTGACCAAAACTGCAAATTAGGAAAAGGTTTAATGACCAAATTTCTACTTTAACTTTATTTCTGGCATCCTTGAACTTGTGCTTGGTCAATAATTGTGTGAGCTTATAAGTTACCTTCCGATGCAATCTATTTAGAAATGACAGTAATATGAATGAAGCTATCCTTTAGAAATAATGCAAATATTTAGATTGAATGAGTTTGCTAGATAACTGTTGGAAGAAATTATGTTCTTTCTGAAGAATAAATATTTCTGAAAATTTAGACAATGGAACATGGCAGGTTAATAGAGAAAAGATAGTATCATTCTTCAAATATTTGTAGAAATATAATTTGATGTCAGCATCCATGACGTTAAGCAAAATAATTTTAAAAAACTAATTCCTTGAAGTTACAAGTTATGAACAATTCCTATTTGGGAATTCTAATGTCTAGAGGATGAATTAAAAGTAAAATGCCAACACTGTTTCTTCGTAATTTTATAAGGAAGAAAAAAATTCCAAAATCATATGTAACAACATCTTTGACTAAATTATCTTCTTTGAAGACATACTAGGAGTTCAAAAAGTATAAAGGTAACACAAACATATTAGTGAATAATAAAGTACCAGAAATATAGTTTGCTCATCTACTGACCATTTTAAAAGACAAAATCTGCTTTAGTGTTGCATGTATTACTTTAGGAATAAACTAGCACCTGATAGTCTGAGAATTTCTTATCCTTATACAATAGTGTTAAACTTCAACAATCTAACCACAAACATTCTGATTAAAAAATGGTAATGGTCTTTAAAATTCTAATATAATTGATATTAACTTTAATAGTTTACAGTGGAGGTATTTACTTAGTTCTCAGTATTAGTCAATTACGTCCTTTAAAAGGGAACAATGGTTGGCATAATGGTTATGCTGCTGGATTCCCAAGTAGTCATCCGCAATTCAAGTTCCAGACCTAAGGGCTTAAAACTCATGCGTGGTGCATATGTTTGTGTGCCCAAGATCCCAAGAGGAGAATGGAGAAGGGATTGTGGTGTGGCCATTTCCCCAGAGGGTGATTTCTCACTTTCTGTCTCTCCAGTGAGTGCAGGTACACTATAGCAAAAATCTCTCTCTCTAAAAAAAAAAAAAAAAAAATCAATAATTAAGGGTTTGTCAAGGGGCTAGCAGACAGCATTGTGGTTACTGACTGGACTCCCACATGGCTGACCATGTTACGAGTCCCAGACCCAGTGGCTTGAAACACTAGGCATATGTGCAGGTATGCCCAAGATCCCAGGAGGGGAATGGAGAAGTAGGAATTGCTGCATGGCCATTTCCCCCTGCCGGGGGGGGGGTAATTTCTCACTTTCCCTCTTACTGTCTCTGTCTCTCTCTCTCTCTCTCTGGCAAGCACATGCACTGTTAGGCAAAAGCCTCTTAAAAAATGTTTGTCAAAACATGCATTGAAGGCTGCTCTATTCTATTCCAAACATCTCTTTGACTCTAAGCAAGCCACTTAGTCTGATTAAAATGTGAGAGTATTTAAATTTTTGGATAAGGTTACAGATGTGAAATAATTTTGCACTATGTTTGGCATTGAGCAGGTACTTTATCAATTTTTCTTTTCTTATTTATGTTGACAGTTTTGATTTTTTCCTTATCTGTTTTAGTGCTAATTCTATTCAACTTAAATATTGACATTGATTTTAAATCTACCTCAGAGAAGATTATTCTCAGGGGTTAATCCTTACTCAAGAAAATGTGGGAACAGAAGTTAATGAATTGGCTGGTCTAGGCTAGATTCACTTATACATGTGCCAAATCTGTAATCAGATTCAACCATCCATTTGAAACTTCCAAATACTTTAGTGCATTGCCCTCACCTGAAAAGACATGCTACATTTTCAAGTTATTTGATATATTTACTCAATGGTATTTTCCATTGTTAAATGTGTGTTCTGAATCTAGATTTATAGGGTTGAAAATCAAGACTGACAGCAGTATCCCTTTTGTAACAGTCACCAAAAACAATCCTGAATTCAAACTATGTGTTAAAAACAAAGACTTTTAGAAGGGGAAAATGGTGACCAAATATTAAATATAAAACAACTAATACAATATATAAAATAGTACTCACTAGCAACATGTAGATAATGGAACTAAAACTGCTTGAAATTAAATTAAAAATTCAGTGCTTCTTACATATTTGATGCATTTCAAATGCTAAGTATCCACATGTAGTTAATGGCTATGATATTAGCCGACATAAATATGGAATATTTTTACCAGAGCCAAATATTCTACGGAATTATGCTGAACTAGATAATAGTAGAGATCTTTATGGGTGATTTTTTTCCCCAAAAGAAATAAAATATGATTCATTTAAAGAGAAAACTCAACTGCTAAAGAGTAAATGCTCCAGCTCAGCGATCAGATGTTCTATTGATCTAAAGATGCTTTTGCAGGTGTGTTAGGAGTCAACAAGTAGAAGGAATGGTAAGAATAGGAATTGGAATGTTCATGCTCAAACTGTTTCTCAGTCTTGATAAAGTTGCATCCTGGAGTTGAATATTAATGGTAATGCTCAGTGTTATCCAAAATGACTACCACTGTGACTGTGGTCTTCTAACTGATAAAAATTGCCTAACGTAAGTCATAGTTACTACACCTGTGCAGATACCTATCTATCCCATAAGGATGGACTGAGGGCCACCACATGTTTATAGGAGATGAGGAAAGACTCTACTCTCTCAGTGGTGTGCTGGTAAAAATTTAATAGGAGAAGGAGGCTAGTAGATGGCATAGTGGTTATGTCACTGGATTCCCATATGGCCAACTGCAATTTGAGTCCCAGACTGAAGGCTTGAAATTCACACCAGGCATGTGTGCGTGTGTGCCCAAGATCCTAAAAGGAGAATGGAGAAGAAGGGATTACAACATGGCCATACCCTTGAGGGGTGATTTCTTACTTTTCCTCTTATTGTCTGTGTCTCTCTCTCCAGAGAGCACACATGCCCTAAGGCAAAAATCTCTAATTAAAAAATAAAAATTAAAAAAACATGTTCATAGCAGATTCCTCATGCCAAAAAAAATTAAAATATCTTATTTGTTGAACTATATATATTTTTATTTCTGTGATGTAAATACTCCTAATGCACCATGTGCCAAACTTTTGATGTGATATATATAACTAACGCTGGACTGAGAAGATGCGTGCATAGCAGCACTGGCCAGCAATGGCAGTCAGCCCTAGCTTACCACTGACTTCCATTACCAAGTCATTTCATTTGTCTCTAAAAGTTGAAGGCTGTTGAACTCTGAGCGGTGCAGAATGGAAGAGAAAATGAGTTGGTATTCTTGGGTAGGACCTTTTGGACTAACTTCAGGCCTTCAATGAATTAAAGAGAAAAAATGAAAAGCTATTGACATTATAATTAGAAATTCTCCAGACATTTTTTTTCCAGGTTTGGGATAATAAAATCTGAAAATATATCCCTACCTTCTTAAAGGCAAATTAAATGTTCATAGGCATCTCCGTCATGGTGGATGCATAAGGCTGAGACATAGAGTAAAAACTGATGGGTATTATGTCTAAGAATAAGCTACACAGGACAACCGGAGGTGCCTACTCATCACCTCAGTACCACCATCTCTTAAGGAAAAGAGAAAAATCACTAAAGATTATTTTCTGAAACTAATCCCACCACACATACCTCCTCTGAGAACTTCAGCTTATCATATGGTCATGACTTCTCATCCTTGATCATAAGTAGATGTGTCTTAAATTTGTGTCTGTTTCACAACATACATATATTTTTTTTCTGGTACACCTGTGTATGGAGCAATTTTTAAAAATCTGCTCCTCATACTTCAGGAAATGAGCTAATAATCTCAGAGAAGGAAATCTTCACTAGGCATCAAACTGATAAAAGAAAATAAAGAACAGAAAGAAGGGCATAATTTATTTCTAACATCCTCCTATCTACTATAGTACTCCTAGGTCTTTCAAGAGAACTCAGCTTTTTTTCTCTATTCCCTGTAAAATCAGGTAGAATTTGGGAACTACTTATGATTTCTATTTCCACTGGAATAAAAGTGAATGAAGATTTGGTTCTGTAACTACATAAAAGTTAATTGGCCAAAAATAGTTCATCCAGTGAAAAGGAAGTTATTTAATGAATGAGTGTTAACTGTATAGTGAACCTAATAAGCAAAGAACAGGCATAATCAAAATCAGCACTGTGACTCAGAAATGTAAAAGCAAGAAAAATCTACCAATTACAAAATATGATACCCATCAGTCTTTACTTTCACCTTTTATTGTATCTGTAATCTGTTCATTCCAAACTGCTAACTAAGCTGCAGCTGTGCCTACAGTTCTTTTTTTAGACAAGGCCACAAAACTCATTCTCTAGTTTTCCATTCTCAGATAAATTGTGTTCCAATTTAACTTTCATTGGTCTTACTCATTAATATTAATTAATGATATTAGTTGTGTGTACATTGTATGTTGGCCATTGTAACATTGCATAGAGTGGGAACAAAGTAGTGTGCATGAGATGTGCATTTTTCTTAATTATCTGACAATAATAAAGCCACATACACACATTAATATACCTCATACAATTCTTGCAGCCTGGGACTATATAGAGAATGAGAAATTCCACAAATATATAGAGAGACAGAAAGTGAGAAATCACCCCCCCGGGGGTGGGGGATGGCCACACCACAATCCCTTCTCCTCCAGTTTCCTCATGGGATCTTGGGCAAACACACACACACACACACACACACACACACACACACACATACACGTGTGTCTGGCATGAGTTTTAAGTGACTGGGTCTGAGACTTGAATCACAGTTGAATACGTGTGAGTCCAGCGGCGTAACCAATACATCACCTGCTGTTCTCCACAAATATATTTTCGATGACTAAAAATTTGATAGTCATAACTATTGAATGACTGAATAAATGCTGAATATACCATAAAATCTCTACTGCTGTCACTTGGGGGGAGGGGCGTTGGAGGGAGATAAAGAAGTCTTTGAAATACTGCTTTATTGAAATAAGCACACGTTAGTTAGGATGTGATAACCTTAATATTTTTACTCATTGTGATGTTTCTCAAATTTATTTTAGCATGGGGTGTACTTCTTGACTCAGAGTGTTCAGAGATTTACCCTGGGCATATGTATTTATCAAGTGTCCTCCCCCGCCTCCATAATTGCCATGATCTGGTAAGTTTAGAAATGTTGCTTTATCACACTGGCTCACTGTAACCAAGCCAAGTGGAGGACTTGAAGAAGAGAGGGAAAGTGCTGCTCAGAAATGGTAGACCTGAGTGAATTTTGATAACAGATAGGGTTCAAAAGATCTGTTGCCTCCCAAGGGACACTGAGGCCATTTCTGATGACCGCTGCCCTGGATCATCTTGCCTATCCCTACAAACTCCATAATGCTGAAGTTCCCTGAAAATTAATCCTCAACATTTTCTACCTTAATTTGCCCATTTATGTTAATATCATATGTGGTAATTAATGTGTTCTTTTTCTAATCTAGATGCTCATACAAAATTTGCTCAAAACTCTGTAAATCTCAAAACACTTGCCATCTCAGAAAATGTATTTGACTCATCCAAATTTTGGCCAAAGTTTGAAGGTAGAACAGTAACCAAGATCATTTCCATCCTGGAAGTTTTATTGATTTCTACTTGTTACCACACAGATCATAGCTTAGAGTATTACCCAGAATCCTGATTTTAGTCATATCCAAACAGAGTATCTTATCTGCCCTTTTCTTTGCAATATCTCCCAACATTTATTTTATCTAAATGAGATGTGCATTTTTCTTAATTATCTGACAATAATAAAGCCACATACACACATTGTGTATGTGATACACTGATGCATCACTTCCTTAATAACAATTAAAATATAGGTATTCTTACATCCATTTTGCTTTGTTCAATATGGCCTCTAAAAAATGAAAATACTGGGAAGATTTGCTTACAGTAACTATGAAGAGTTGGGTACATATCCTTTTATTTCAGACCTTCAGTATAAATACCCTTATAAAAATTCTGAAATAGTAAAAGAACACCAGATATTGCTCTAATGACTAAAGTCACTGTTTGACAAACTTCTATTAATATTTGACACCGCATCAGCTTCCTTTAGTCTGTAGGCTGAGCATGCAGCACTTGAGAATCTCAAAAAAAATCTGTGGGACGAGTAGATAGCATAATGGTTACGTCATTAGACGTCCACATAATCAACTGCATTTCAAGTCCTAAATATGGCAGCTTAAACTGACACTGGGTGCATGTGTAGGCATGCCGAGAATCCCAAGAGAATGGAGGAGAAGGGATTGTGGCATGGCCATACCCCCTGGAGGTTTATTTCTCACTTTCTGTCTCTCTGTCTCTCCAGTAAGCATACATGCCCTGTAGCAAAAAAAATCTCCAAAAAAAAAAAAAAGAAAAAGAAAAAAAGAAAATCTGCATCTCCCTGATGCAGAATATATAGCAGTTTGAAGTTAAAATAACTATTACAGGGGGAGGCAATTTGACTGTCGTCTAATTTGGCCTCACTAATTTTTCTGAGTGCTTTTTCTAGCCTATTATTTTCAATGCTAATATAGTCTCATGTCTCTCATTTGTCAGAGCCACATAAAAAGAAATAATATTTTTTTAACTTGTTTATTTGTTGATTGGTTATATCAACTTTTCTCACTAATAGGCTATCTAAAACTACAGCTGGCTGCATCAGTACTATGTTCCTGCCTGAAAATTGGGGAGTAAATCAGACAACCTGCAATGGTCTTCTGTGAGGTACGGGACCCTTGACAAATGTTAGGCTTTGTTTGTATTTCAAAACAAGGAAGGAAAATGGTGTTTATTGAAAGGAGTCATTTAGGAGGAATATAAAGTATGTTAATCCAGGATCAACTAAAGTAGATTCTAAATAATTTGTGATTGCCATAAGGATGAAAAAAAATGGGAAAATATTCAAAAGTTTTATTTTTTATATTGTAATGATAACTAAAACAAACTAATATTTAGTCATAAGCCAATACTAATATTAAAACAAGCTTGACAGCCATAATCTTTATCCTTGAATCACAGCAGCAAAGTTCACTCACTGATGCATAAAAAATGTTTACTGAAATCCACCAAGCTGAAGGATGGGAAGGTCCTTAGTTTGAATGTCTGAAAGGAATCACAGGACATCTTAAGGATATAGCTGGCTCAATGTGAAATTCCTGAGGAACTATTCAAGATCATCAATATAGTTTGTAGAGTAAGACTTAAAATCTTTCATAGAGAAAATATTCCAACAAGTTACTACCAACTTCTTATTCCCAAGCTAAGACAAAGGGCGAAGAATCAAGCAAACAACTCAGGTGATACATTTATGCTCTTTCTGAGTAATGGCAAAATTCCCACTGAGCCAGTTAAATTCTAGCCAGATTGTTTGAGGAACCGATGAGAATAGTTCAATTCCAAGCCACTATTTTGACATTGTAGAGGCATTATACTGAAAATGTGGTCTTAGGATAGAAAAAGAATATAACAAAAAATACATAAATATATATTATTCTTACACAGATACATAAAATATTATTTAGGACCCTAAATGTAAATTCTATGATGCTTTTAGCAGGACTTTTACTTTGGTAAATTGATTGGGGTCCCATCAAAAATTTAGATACAAAGAGATAGGGAAGAGTTAACTTTTGCTTTTCTCCAAAAGATCAGGTTTAGATGAATATCTCCTTCAAAGCTACCTCTCTGCCTACGCTTGTTGTTTTTCTGTGACTGAAAAAGAGAACTTAACAAGGTAATCAGAGCTATGTACAAATCATTTATCAAGGGACTGCTGAAAGTTATTGCAAGGCATTAGAGAGAAATCTGGACAAAAGTGTAATACTGTATTGATCTTCCACCTGAAACTGTGTTTCAATGAACCCTGAGCATAAAAGGCATTAAGAGCCTTACCCTTAATCTAAATTTTGAAATATCAGAGTTTATTTTCTAAATAAAAATAAAATATTAGCATTTTTAAATGTTTTCAAAGTAATGCATACACATAGTTCAAAAAATAAAATAATAATAAAGGCTTTAAAATTATGATTAATATCTCAGGGCCAGATGGTGGCACAGTATCAAAATGATATGTTTTATGAGACAATCCCACAGGGGAATGATCCCAATTTAAATCAGAGACCTACCTGAATATGCTGGCCACACACACGCCTGTGATCTGGAGCTGGCTGCAGACTGGGGATGGAGCACACTGTCGTGACCCTGTTCTGGGGCGTTGTCCCTCTCTCTATCCATCTGATTTGTTCTCTGTCTCTTTCTAAAGGGAAAAACAAATAAACTTCTTAGAAATAAAGAATGATTACTAAAACCTTAATTCTAGAAACTCATAGAATGTGGCATGTTTTGCCCTTAGTTCCAAGCAGTATTTATTTTAGGCATGTGATTCGAACAGAGAGAAGTAGCTAGGAGGACCTGAAGGTAATGTATGAGGACGATACTCATGTCTGAAGGTACTGCCTGCTGTTGTGTACCACACCCAAGGTGTGTCCTTGTATACAGCCAGACTGTTCTGAGTTCAGAATACACCTACACAACAGTGCTAGAGGGTGAGAGTCATGTTTCTAGTGAGTCTAACGCAACCCTCACTTACTTAGACATTATTGTCATGAGACATTTTCCCTAAGCAGATATAGAAAGTCTAGAATCTATAACTCATCTATAATCATAATTCTCTGAATTACTTAGGTAAAATTGAGGGCAAGCTACATACATTGAGCTTACTCCTCTCCTCCCTCTTTGCCCTGTCTCCCTAAGACTGAGCTTCTGATTTGACTGGCCTAGCAAACATCTTGTGACCTTTACCTTCACTTCATGAAATTGGCCTATGGCAGGGCCATTACGTAGGTATGTGGACCCCTCCCACATTAATATTACAAGACTAGGGTCACGACACCTTAAACATACTCTGCTGAATCTGTTAATCAATAAGCTAAACTTTTATTATAACTTCCAAACAATGTATGTACAAACTCGGCACCTTCTTAAATCCTGCTCCTGATGCTTTTGCATGGGTACTTTGGATTTTCACCATCATCCCCTCTTTATGTTCTTTTACCTTTCCTAGCTGTGTTTTTTTTTCCTATTTCTTTAGGCTGTTTTCTTTTTATTACATCAATAGTGGTTTTTCTATTTGATATAAACTTGTTATATGAATACTACTTTATTTTAAATAGACTTATTTTTAAAGTAGGTACACTGACAATGTTGCAGGGTATTCGGCAAGAGAGAGACAGGACACCGAGGCTTTTTCAGGAAAATAGCGATTTATTCATGTGCTTGCACCAGCTCAGCAGATTCAAATCCAAAGGATAAACCCTGAATTTCCTGGGGCTCTTCCTTTTGTTTTAGCTTGTCTCCTATATATGGTTATATAATACTTTTACATACTTTTGGTTGTGTAAACAGCTATTACAGAATTATTAAGGTATGTTCTGGCAATACTAGACTGTTATATACGCAGGTAAACCTGAAGTTACAGAGTCGTGAGGTTGCTATCAGGGTTTCGAGGTCACTAAAAGTTGCTAAGTTGCTATAGGGACAGGGCTACAAATTTTAAATTTTAACCATACCCCTAATCTTCCTTAGTCTTGGAGGACCCCCTACCACAATATCCACTTTGATGCTCAACTCCTATTAGGGTCAAAGAGAATCATCTTGATTTAGGGGTTTATATTTGTAGAACATCATTACGTATGCAGCTGTCTGTCTTTCACTTGTGGCTTCTATGAGGTTGGAGACAGACTTCATAACCAAGGAAGCCAGGCATGGTAGGATCAGACATGCTCCCAGAATTATCAGTACAGCACTTAGGAGGGTCTTGAATCCTACAATAGCTGAAAACCATCCTCCAAATAATTCACTGAGGTTCTATCTCTCCCAGGTTTGGACTGGAATATGAGCAGTTTTTTCTCACTCAATTTGTTATTTCTTCTATAACTTTTCCCTCATCATCTCTTTGCAGGCAGCAGTTACTTCAATTAAATTTTCTGCAGATCTCCCCCTCAGAGGCTAGTAAGTAATGTGAAGCCAAACAATTCTGATAGATAGATAGCATTGCACATCTGAGTCTGTCATTTGGCTAGTATATTAAGGGCCCTTATAGTTTAGTACTTGGATATAAAAGGCAGGCCAGATAAGAAGCACCTAATAGTAACAAAATATCCTACACACGTAAGAAATACAAACATTAGCAGAGCCTTCTCACTATAACTCCAGTAAGCAGGGGTAACTTTAACCAGTCCTAATGACCAGGATTAAGTCTAGGGTTGCAACAATAAACAATGACAAAAGAAGTCAGTGTGGTCTAACAACAAAACTATTAAAAAGAGAAAAGAGATGTAGGTTATAGAGATATTTTGCTATGATGGTTAACTCCTCAAGCTCCTGTACATAGGTTAATCAGCTTCCATAGTGACTAAAGCAGGGATGTAGTCCTCTCAGGTCTCTGGGATGGCATAAAGGGGTTTTTCCATGAGGGAGTAGTTGGTTATCCAGATCCTATAAAACTTACAGCTCTAAAAAATTATCAAATTTGACACCCGGTAGACAGAACTGGAATCACACAGATGGCTTGCTTTTTTCTGGGTCAGGTTGGCATCTTTTTTGGGACAGGTGAAATGTAAGATGTTTGCTCTTCTCTCAGCAGATTTGGGCCTTTTTCTTTGATACTTTGTAGCCAGCTTCCCATAAGAGGGAGAGGAGTCATCTTGTTCCTTTTATGAAATCATTTTGTTTTGTTTTGTTTGCCAACAGGAGGTTGTCCACATACTGATTAGTCTGACTGTAAGGCTTTTAAAATAAAAGGCTTAGTGAGGTGCCAAAGATGATTGGAGAAATTGTGAATCCCTGTGGGAGTCAAGCCTAGATTTACTGGCCTTTGTCTCTGTTTCCAGGGTTCTCTCATTGTATGGTGAAAACTGGCCAATCCTGAATAGCCAGATGGATAGAAAAGGTGTCCTGTTAACAATGACTCAAAATGGTCTCTTAATGTTTGTGATTGTGACTCACCTATTAGAAAGACACTATGCCAGGGACAGGGTATAAGAAGAGTCCTGTTATAAAATGGGCCAAAATGATCAGTTAATTTTTGTGGGCGTGACTCACTCGTGGCCATATGGATGGAATTTTGGAAATAGGTAAAAGCAATCTTCTGTCCTCAGTTTCCCCTGAGGACAGGGAAATATTACTTCTCTGAATGCGTGTGTCCTATGGTGCTACTTTGTAGCCAGCTTCCCATAAGAGGGAGAGGAGTCATCTTGTTCCTTTTATGAAATCATTTTGTTTTGTTTTGTTTGCCAACAGGAGGTTGTCCACATACTGATTAGTCTGACTGTAAGGCTTTTAAAATAAAAGGCTTAGTGAGGTGCCAAAGATGATTGGAGAAATTGTGAATCCCTGTGGGAGTCAAGCCTAGATTTACTGGCCTTTGTCTCTGTTTCCAGGGTTCTCTCATTGTATGGTGAAAACTGGCCAATCCTGAATAGCCAGATGGATAGAAAAGGTGTCCTGTTAACAATGACTCAAAATGGTCTCTTAATGTTTGTGATTGTGACTCACCTATTAGAAAGACACTATGCCAGGGACAGGGTATAAGAAGAGTCCTGTTATAAAATGGGCCAAAATGATCAGTTAATTTTTGTGGGCGTGACTCACTCGTGGCCATATGGATGGAATTTTGGAAATAGGTAAAAGCAATCTTCTGTCCTCAGTTTCCCCTGAGGACAGGGAAATATTACTTCTCTGAATGCGTGTGTCCTATGGTGCTAGGAAGGCTTATTCCTAGGATTCAGGGCCTATAGAGCTGGGAAGGCTCATGCTTAGGAGTCAATTCTCATGGAGCTAGGAAGACTCTTCTCTAGGAACAGTCAATCAATTATCCATTGTTATAGGCAGGAGAGCCCTGGGGGAAGATATGTCTGACTGATTCAGTAGTCAGTTGTCTCTGAGCAAAGGAAAGAGGTCTCAAAGTTGGGAGGAGATGTATGTTATGGGCTATCTTTGATTCTTTTTTCCACTTTCTCTTCCTGTGGCATAGCATTTACAGGTAATAGACAACAAGTATTATATTGTAAACAGAATCGGAGGACATTAAACAGCCTAACAAACTAAAGAAACCTTTACATGTATCATCATATTCTTTGATTAGATTCACAATATGTTTGTCTTTTATTATCAATAGTTACTTGAACTTGGTGGTAATTTTTATTAGATGATTATAAAGTAGACATCAGTTTAGACTCTAGCAAATTTGGTCTCTCATTACCATATTTAGACTGTGCTTCACCACTGAGTAGTGTGGTCCATTGCTTCATGGCCACCTCAGATACCATTTGTCATATATAAAGTCCTTTCAGGACTAGCAGTTAGCGTAATGGTTATGTTGCTGGACTCCCATGTAGTCGACCGCGGTTCATGTCCTGGACCCGGTGGCTTGAAACTCACCCCCCCGGAAGGATGGCCACTCTGCAATCCCTTCTCCTCCATTCTCCTCTTGGGATCTTGGGCATGCACGCACATGTGCCCAGCGTGAGTTTAAGCCACTAGGTCTGGGACTCGAACCACGGTCGACTACATGGGAGTCCAGTGACATAGCCATTACGCTAACTGCTGGTCCTCATTTTTGTAAAATCTAAAAGATGAAAAGTAGACATAATTAAAGCATGTGATTTTGATAAAATATTTTCTTGTCTTTGATTAATTTTGGTTCTGCTTAATGGTTGGCTTAGCAGTTCAAAAAAACAATCAGATTCTCCATAGAAACTAGAAGTTTATTTATTAATATTACTTTACCCAATGTAATGATAAGATACTTATAAGAGGAAATTCTCTTTCTATTCTTTTTATGAATTTCTTTAAGCTATAGCAGTTTTAGATTCTAGTGATAAAAAAAAAGAAAATCTTTTTAGAAAGGCATCAAACAAAGCATGAACAAAAAGCCCTGAGCACCTGAGGGATAAAAAAGGGTTAACTCAGTCTGTTGGCACCAAAACTGAAGGCAAAACACAGGGCAGATTACAACAGCCAGACATTTATTTATTTATTTATTTATATTTATTTGGAAAGGTTTTTGCTATAGAGCACGTGCACCCGCCAGAAAGCCAGAGAGACAGAAAGCGAGAAATCACTCCCCCAGGGAGGATGGCCATGCCAAAGTCCCATCTCCTCTCGGGATCTTGGGTATGAACACACATGTGCCTGGTGTGAGTTTAAGCCACTGGGCCTGGGACTCAAACTGTGGTCAGCTATGTTGGAGTCCAGTGATGTAGCCATAATGCTATCTGCTGGTCCCAGCCAGATATGACTTTTAAAGCTACAAGATTTACTCTTCACAGTTTCCAGTCGCTTGACTTGTAACTGAACCATAAGAGAGCCAAACACTGATGTTTAGAAGAATTAGTCTTATTATTTAACAGCACTTAAAACTTGTCTTTAACCATTATGTCCTGATCATCTGTGAGAAGCTAGGTATGAGAAGTGGCTAGCCATTAATTTTTCCTGTTGGTCAGATAGTCATCATGTAATATATAACACATAACTGATAATGACCACCTGTTTTTTTAAATTAACCAAATTAAGATAAATATGATGTCTGATCACTAAGCCCTGAACAAGCTATATGCTCAAAACTGTGAAGATCTTCACTTATTAAACCTTTTCCATCTATCATATTTGAAGCCAGCTTACTGAGTTGTTATGTGAACTTAAAAAGCATTGAAATTAATTTCTATGGGTGAACATTTTATATATCAAATTGGATGGAATTCCTTATGGCCATTTGCTGTTTTCTTCTCCATAATGGAAGTACCTGCTTTTCCCCCTTTGAATCTGCTTGTCACAGGGTTCTTCTGACGCTTTCTGGCCGGAATATAAGTGGTTAAGTTGGCAACTCTAGAGTGGCTCCAGTCAGAAGAATCTCACATGACTAAAGGAGGCAGCCTCTAGGGAGTGGCCAGGGATCCAGTCTCTGTTGGCCCAGGGTGTGCCAGAAGCAGTGACCAAAGGATGGGGGTGACCCCTTGGAAGGTCAGCCCACCCTGAATGAGGACCAATTTATTTTACAGAATGCTAGGAATCTTCTGGAAGCCAACTTAATACCATAATCTCCTGAATATTCCTGCCTGAAGTTTTTCACTATACACTCTGAAGGAATAAAATTATTCTGTGTACCACCCATTTCCTCCCTCTGGATAACGACACTCACACATTAGAAGGAAAAAAGGAAAAGGTAGTCAATCGCTTTGTCTGTCTCTAGCCTCTCCACTCACAGAG
Organism: Tupaia belangeri chinensis; assembly: GCF_000334495.1. Taxonomy (NCBI): domain Eukaryota; kingdom Metazoa; phylum Chordata; class Mammalia; order Scandentia; family Tupaiidae; genus Tupaia; species Tupaia belangeri. Next base: position 2,510,924 of record NW_006159742.1, on the reverse strand, counting down.
GTACCCAGGCATGTTTTAACATCAGTGGGACTCTATAAACCCTGCATCAGGATCCCTCCAAGGGGCCACCATAAGCTGTATGAGGATTACTACAGAACGGAGGATCTGGACTCTGCACTCCTTAGTCCCGTTCATCCACAGTCACACGACCTCTCTCCAACCCTTTCCCTAGTACTTAAGGGTATGACCGTCTCCTCTCCTCTCGTCTATACTAGTATAGAATCAGGCCTACCCTGGGGAGGTGATCAAACTCCTCCTTCTGCCCCAGTGGGAGTAGGTTCAGTCTTAAAGGAACCCAGGTTCTTGCCAATCCTATGGGTAGTGCTCCCTAATCTGGTTCCTGAGCCTCACCAGGCTTCACTGTGCTTCTGCAAGCTGCACCACGATCTCCCAGAAAGGATTCTCCCTTACAGAACAAGTGGTCTGCTGGTGCCAGGACAGGTTTCTCTCCTGATGTTCCAGGGGCCACATCCCAGTGACAAGGGAGATGGAAACACACTGTCTCCAAAAGCTCCTCATTTCCCTGCCAGTGAACCAGAATGCTGCAGGATATTCAGCGAGAGAGAGACAGGACACTCAGGCTTTTCTCAGAAAAACAGTGATGTATACACGGGCTAGCACCAGCTCAGTGGGTCCACATCCAAAAGCTGAGCCCCAAATTACTTCTGGCTCTTCCTTTTATTGTTTTAGCTTCTTTGTTTCCCACATATGGTTATATTATACTTTTACACACTTTTGATTGTGTAAAAGCTATAACAGAGTTATACAGACATGTACTGGGCTGCTACCAGGCTGTTAGATCTGCAGGCAGACCTGAAGTTACCAAGTTGCTAGGTTGTTATCAGGGCTACAAGGTCACTAAGAGTGGCTAAGTTGCTATGGGGACAGGGCTACAAAGTCACCACAGGCTGCACATGTGTTTTTAAGTTTTAAGCATGCCCATTATCTTCCTTGGTCCTGCAGGCCCCCACCACAACAATGGATATATTCTTCTGAAGGTGCACATATAAACAACAATTTCAAAATAGCTTAAGAAATTTCTCAAAGCCGTAGATTGAGTTCTCATCATCTGTGTTATAGATGATGTAGAAATGATCCAACTCAAGTGAATCCTTTTACAGAAGGATTGTAAACAACTTACTAAGAGAGAGAATTCCAGTTAAAGCAAACAGTATATGCAATGACAATATTTTCTAATGGCAAAGTAAAATACAAGAATATATTTTACTATAGGTAACTATGAATAAGAAAATGTTAATTAAAAATTTGAAGTTAGTTTACGTGCCCATCAGTAGGTTTAGATTTAGATACACATCTCTTAATCCAAGTACCCTTGGAGGTCTAGAGAGATAAAACTGATATAAGTGTATTGACAAGTATGTATTTAAATTTACACGTTTTTAAAAAATATTGAAAGTCTCAAATAGAACAGTTATATAGCTATAATTTTTAATATTTTTTATTTTTATCTGGTTATATGTATTCATAATTTTATTGCATAATTATCTAATGTTGTTAAAACTAAAATATTTTATTATTCCTGGATAAATTGACATTCAAATCTATTCTCATCAAGTCATTTTATTTAAGATTTACTGTTCTCAATAAGGTCAATTATTTTTTTTAGAATTAGTTATTTAATTATATTTACTATTTTTATTATTTTTAATTTGACCAGAGAGAGAAGGAAAGTGAGAAAGCAAACAACCAGTTCTCAGACTCAAACCACAGTCTGCCATGTGGGAGTCCAGCACCTCAACCATGATGCCACCTGCCAACCCCAGTATTTTAAATTTTTTGAGAGAGATTTTTACTGTAGGGCATGTGTGCTTGCCAGATAGACAGAGACAGAAAGTGAGAAATTATCCCCCAGGGAGGATGACCATGCTGCAATTCCTTCTTCTCCATTCTTCTCCTGGGATCTTGGGCACGCACACACATATGCCTGGTGTGAGTTTGAAGCCACTGGGTCCAGGACTTGAACTGCAGTCGGTCATGTGGGAGTCCAGCAACATACCACTATGCCATCTGCTGGCTCCAGTATTTTTAATCTTATGAATTGCAATTTTGGGTTTGTTAAAAAATTCTTCACTTACTCCCATATTCCACAGATTTTCTGTTATTATTTAAACTAAATTTTGTTTATAGTTTTTATATTTTACATAAAGTCTATAACCTATTTTCAGTTAATTTTTGTGTAAGGGGTAAAGCTTAGATTGCGGTCTAAGAATTGGATTGCTTCAGCTTCATTTTTTGAAAAAGCTTTTCTCTCTGCTTTGACTTGATTTTGTGCCATCAAAAGTCTGTTAGAGGGGACCAGCATGTGGCATAATGGTTACATTGCTAGACTCCCAGGTAGTTAACTGTGGTTCGAGTCTCAGACCCAGTGTCTTAAAACTCACCTTGGGTGCACGTGTGTGTGTACCCAAAATCCCAAGAGGAGAATTAAGGAGGATGGATTGAAGCATTGCGATCTTCCCTTGTGCAGGGGGGAAGTGAGATTTCCTGCTTTCTGTCTCTCTCTGTCTCTAGTGAGCGCACAAGCCCTATGTCAAAAAGCTCTCAAAAAAAAAAAAATCTGTTAGATATATTCACGTGGTTCTATTCCTGGATTCTCAATTTTGTTTCATTGATCAATATGTCTGTCACTCAGTTAATATAAAACTGTCTTGATTACTGTAGTTACAAAGTAAGTCTTAACATTGGATAAAGTGATTCTTCCCACTTCATTCTTCTTTATCAAAATGTGTGTAGCTATTTTAGGTTCTTTGCCTTTATTTATTTTTAATTTGCTAGAAGGCATGTGCACTCACCAGAGAGAGGCTGAGAGAGAGGAGGAAAGTGAGAAAGCAATCCTCCTCCCATGGAATATGGTGACACGACAATCTCTTTTCCTCCATTTCTCCTCTGAAGATTTTGAGCATGCACATACTTATCTGTGCCAGGTATGTTTCTCCAGCAGCCAGGTCCCAGACTCCAACCATGCAATTGGCCATTTGGGATCCAATCACCTTAAACCACAATGCCATGAGCTGGTAAAGTCCCGTGCATTTACATTTTAATTTTAGAATAAACCTATCTATGTCTGAAGAAAACCCTTGCACAGATTTTGATAATAATTAAACTAGATTTATAAACATTGTGAAAGGCCTTGTAAAGCAGATGAAAATATAAGATTTAGATTAGGAAACATATTTGCAAACCAAAGGACAAATAGTTTGAATGTATAAAGAACTCTCAAAACTTGGAAGTAAAGAAACAAATATAGTTAGAAAATGGACAAAAGACATGTCATTGAAAATGATCTGTATATGGCAAGCATATTAAAAGATGTCCAATGGCCTTATCCTTTAGGGGATTGTAAATTAAAACCAAAGTGAGATATCACCATACACCTACCAGAATGGGTAAAATAAGAGGAACACTACAACATGTTGGCAAAGAAATAGGAAACTGAATCATTCATTTATTGTTGGTGATACTATCAATTGGTATAGCCACACTGGAAAAGAATACTCCAATTTCTTAAAAACTAGCTATACAACTAACATTATGATCCACAAATTTACTTCTAATATTTATCTCAGGTCAGCAGGTGGTATTGATTCCCATATGGCCTACTGCAGGTTGAATCCTGGACTGCTGAAAATCACATGAGGCACATGTGTGTGATTGCCCAAAATACCAAGAGAAGAATGGAGGAGAAAGAATCATGGCCATCCCTTCTGGAGGGGTGATTTCTCACCTTCCCTCTCCATCTCTCTCTCTGGCAATCCTATGGCAATAACCTAAAAAATTAAATAAAATAAAATGTCTGTTTACACAAATATCTTTAGACTAATGTTCACAGCAGCCTTATTCATAATGGCAAAACAAACAAACTAGCCAGAAACAACCCAAAATTTCTTCAACAAGTGAACAAGTAAACAAACTGAGGTGGGTCAATACCCTGGGACACTACTCAATAGTAAAAAGAATGAATTTTTTCTATGTATAAAAGCACTTACAAATATCTCGAGAAAATTATGCAGAGTGAAAAAAAACAGCCAATTCTAAAAATTTACGTAGTATTTGATTTCATTTATCAACCATTCTTCAATGACAAAATTATAGAGAAAGAGAACAGAGTAGCCATTATCAGAAGTTAGAGAATAAAAGTATAAATTGAGGGATCTTTGTGATGGAATTGTCCTATATCTTAACTGTGGTGGTTTTGGTTATATAAATCTACACATATAATAAAATTTTATATAACTAAATAGACATGCATACATTCACAAATGAATGCCTATAAAATATGTAAAATTAGTAGATGTCATCAGTGTCAATTTCCTGGATGCAATATTTAACTGTTGTTATGTAAGATGAAAACCTAGAGGGAAACTAAGTGAAGAGTGTAGTTAATCTTTCAATAGTCTTTCTTACAACTGCAATGTGAAGCTGCACTTATCTCAAAATAAAACATTTCAAAATGATAATAGAAGAGATAGGAAAACACTTATTTTTATAGTATGCTGCTATTTATTTTGTACTTGATATAATATGAAAACCAATAGTTATATTTATCTCATTTCAATATTCATTCACCATGAAAACTTTGGCAAACAAGAAATAGAAGCAAACATTTTAAACCTGATAAGTGGTTTGTAACCCAAAAACAAACATGGTTTTTAAATTCATTTTATGACAAATCAGTTCTATTCTTTTTAAAAAAGTATTATTCATTTACTTTTATTTATTATTGTAACTTGTTATAGAGCACATGTGCTCACCAGAGACAGAAAAAGAGAGAGGAGAGAAAGAGAGAAAATGAGAAAGCAAGCCACCATGTCCAAGATAAAAACTGTGGTCAGTCATGTAGGAGTTCAGAACCCTAACCACTATACTACCTGCTGTGGATGATAGTCCAGTCTCATTCTTTCATGTTTATTTATTCCATGAAAGAGAGAGAAAGATACAGAGAGAGAGGCACCCCAACAAAGTCTTCATACTGTGCCTTTCCCCCCACCACCACAGCTGGCCTGGACCACAGGTATGTGGGCACACCAACTTGGCATGCTCAGGCAGTCCCCCAGATGTGAACTCAGGAAGATTTTCTTTCTTCTTTCTTTCATTTTTCTTTTCAGTTTTTGCCATAAGCACATGCACTTACCAGAGAAAGATGTGAAGGAGGGAGAGAGAGAGAATGTGAGAATGTACACCCTATGAGAGATGGGCATGCTGCAATCTTTTCTCCTCTACGTTCCCCTTGAGATTTTTGGCATGTACACACACACACACACACACACACACACACATACACACACACAGCATGTTTTTTAAGCTGCTGGGTCTAGGAGTTGAACTGTACAGTTGGCCATGTGGGATCTAGCCACCCCAACCACCATACCAATCCAGAACATCTTCCCTGTGGGTTCAGTAGTATTACTGCTGTGTCACCATCTGACACCAGTATCATCCTTTTTTAAATGAGAGAATACAAGGGTATTGGCGATTTTAACTTCTACTTAATGTTGTGTGGCAAATTCTACACAAAAGATTAGGGGAAAAATCAAAAAAACTAAATATGTAATAATTGCAAAGAAATAAAAACATTGCTTATTTCCAGATGATGAGGTTATATAAGTTGGACATCTAAGTGAATCAGGGGATTACTGGATATAAAATTAACAACAAAAATATAGACCATTCTTATACTCAAGTAATTAGCAAATAGGAAATATATTAGAAAATGATACTATTCTAAGTATTAACAAAAGTTCTAATGTGCCTATGAAAGTGTCACATAAAAACACACACATTGTTTCCTGGAAGCATTATAAGGATGGTCAGAGGACAGAAAAGAACCCTTGAAAAAATAAATGAAGAAATATATGTAAAAGATGATAATTTTCCTCCATATTAATCTGTAAATGTAAATGATATTTTAATGAAAATATCAGGGCCCATCAGGGTGGTGGAGCATTAGAATAATACTGTATAATGCTGGAGACCACATAGAAGATTGGGTTTATTCCTGGATTGCCTTGAACATGCCAGGTGGGCTGGCATGCCCATGACCTTGACTGGGAAGAAAGGAAGGGAGAAAGGGAGGCGACATGTAAGAATCTGTTGAGGGTTCTTTTCTGTCTCTCTCTCTCTCAATAAATAAATAAGGAACTCAACATCTCATTAATTATATATTTATAAAATTTGGAAATGGATCCCTAAATTAGTACAGAAACATAAAACAGAATAGTCAAAATATTCTGAAGTGGAGGAGCAATATGGAGACAACTATCCAAGCAGATTATCTAATAGGCTGTTTACCATAAGCTATGTTAATTAAGAAGGTATGGTATTGGCATGGGCTGGAATAAGCACAGTTCTGCACTGCCTCAGGGAGCTTAGAAATAGACAAAGGTATGAATCAAAATTCAATGTGTAAAGAAGTGCCAAAAGTTGCTGTGTGGCACAGGTATCATTACAGGGCCTATGGAAAAGACAGTAGTTTCAATACATTTGTAGGACCATTGGTTAAGCTATGAAAATAAAGAGGCCTAGACTACAGGTAAAAATAAATTTCAGTGAATTAACAACTTAAGTATGAAAAGCAAAACTTTAAGCTCTTAGAAGTAATATGAAAGCACATTTTTATGAACTCTGAGTGAAAAAACTTCTTGAACCAGAGAGAAAGATTATAAATTCTACAGGGAAAAAAAGATTAGTAAATTTAACAGCCTTGTGACTTAAAACTCATGGTCTATAAAAAGACACCACACACAAAAGAAGTAAAAGACAAAGCCTTGATCGAGGAGAAAAATATTCATCAGCATATAATTGTCAAAGGATTAGAATTCAGAATTTATAAAGGACTCCAAAAATCAATTGGAGAAAAGAGAAAAACAACCCAGAAGAAAAATTAAAAAATACATAGAAAAACAGTCCATTCACAGGAGAGCACAACCCAAAACAAAAAACTATTTCATAAAAAATCAGGGATGCAGAGGTTTTATACACAAACACACACATGCACACACAAATAATATAAAATAATATAATTTCAGGTCACAGATTACAAAAATCCTTTAAGTTTGACAAAACAAAGTTTTGCCTAAGCTATGAATAAATACAAGCCTCTTAAAGTGCTTATGTTTATAAGCTGGGAAAAATACACTACAGAACATTTTGATAGCAAAGTAAATGCACATAAATGTGTATACTCTTCAACAAAAGCAATTCTACTTCTGTGTATGTAATGCAGATATTTTTTGCACATCTGTACAAGAGAGCCCATTATGACTTTTATTGCTGTATTACTTCATAATAACAAAAATGTTTTAAAACAGCTATTACCAAAAGAATGGACAAATAAGTTGTGTTATAGTAATACTACTATGGCAATTAAAATAAAATTATATAAGTCAATATGGATAAATATCAAAAACATAATGCTAAATTTAAAAGGCACTTTGCCAAGCAATGCATTCAGTACATTTGTGAGACAAAGCCATATAACTGTCCGGATATGTTTATATTTAGTAACATAGGACATGGGTGGGATAATAAAAATCAAGTCCAAAGTAGTAGCAATAACTAAGGAGAAACAAGTGGATCAGCAAAGTGTGGACAAGGAGACTTTTTAATCTGTGCAAAACTTAAGGAAATAATGGGAACCAGCAGTTGGCGTAATGGCTATGTCGCTGGACTCCCATGTAGTCGACCTGGACCTGGTGGCTTAAAACTCACGCCGGGCATGTGTGCGTGCATGCCCAAGATCCCCAGAGGAGAATGGAGGAGAGGGGATGGCAACATGACCATCCCCCCCGGGGGGGTGATTTCTCACTTTCTGTCTCTATGTCTCTCTCTGTCTGTCTGGCGAGCGCACCTACCCTACAGTGAAAACCTCTCCAAAAAAATAAACTTAAGGAAATAAGTCAAAATATTAAGATTTGCTGAAGCACCTATAAAGAAAATGAAATGGGTGTGACACACCATCAAAGAAAGAGATCAGATAGGGAGGTCAAACCCAGGTACAAGGGATTAAAATGAGACCTAGAAAATGTGAAATGAAAATTGAAGCCAGGAAAATTCCCTGGGGCATAGAAAAATTTCCATGGGTTCTAAGAAACGTGTGCTATCTGTTAAATATCCTTTGTCCTCACACTGGCAGAGATAAGGTGCCAGAAGATCTCATGTGAATCCTCACTCCATTGTCCTTTTTCTAACTTCTTGGCAATTTCAAGACCCAAGCATGTTACAGTACCTAGGAATGCCTAGGGAGAGGCTCACATCAGTCTTTTATGAGTGCTGGCTGTAAGCAACTCTTCACTTACCCAAAAAATGTGAAAGTCTCCTTCATGGAACAACTAAGAAATTGAGAGAAATAAACTGTTACTATTTTTAAAATAGTTTTTCCTTATTTATGATAGACTGAGTGTGCACACAGGTGATGGGAAGAGCGAGAGAAATGAGCACCCTCCACAGAGTCCAGTCATGCCACAATCCCTTTTCTCCAGTCTTCCAGCCCATTGGATCTTAGACACTGATGTGTGTGCTTGGCAGGCATCAGGCTGCCCAGGCTGGAAATTTTAATACAATGACCACATGGAATCTGGCTTCTCTTTTTCTTCTTCTTCTTCGTCTTCTTCTTCTTCTTCGTCTTCTTCTTCTTCTTCGTCTTCTTCTTCTTCTTCGTCTTCTTCTTCTTCTTCGTCTTCTTCTTCTTCTTCGTCTTCTTCTTCTTCTTCGTCTTCTTCTTCTTCTTCGTCTTCTTCTTCTTCTTCGTCTTCTTCTTCTTCTTCGTCTTCTTCTTCTTCTTCGTCTTCTTCTTCTTCTTTTGTTTTAAAGAGATTTTTGCTATAGGGCATGTGTGCTTGCTAAGAGAGAAACAGAAAGCAAGAAATAATCCCTCAGAGATAATGGCTAGACTGCAATCCCTTCTCCTCCATTCTTCTCTTGGGATCTTGAGCATGCATGTGCACATGCCCAGCATGAGTTTCCAGCCACTGAGTCCAGGACTCAAACTGCAGTTGACTATGTGAGAGTCCAGTGATATAACCATTATGCCATCTGCTGGTCCTTGTTTTATTTTTTTAAGAGAGAAATTTTGCTATAGGGGACATGCACTCTACAGAAAGACAGAAAGAGACAGAGAGACAGAAAACAAGAAATTACTCCCCAGGGGGTATGGCCACACCACAATCCCTTCTCCTCCATTTTTCTCTTGGGATTTTTGGCATGCATGCACCCACACCTGGCATGAGTTTCAAGCCACCAGATCTGGGGCTTGAACCGTGGTCAATTATGTGAGAGTCCAGAATCTTAACCACCATGCCATCTGCTGGCCCTCTGGCTTCTCTTTTTTTTTTTTTTGAGAGATTTTCACTGTAGGGCGTGTGCGCTCGCCAGACAGA
>NW_006159742.1:2493466-2501447 GCF_000334495.1 Tupaia belangeri chinensis | reverse complement strand
GGGATCTTGGGCACGCACGCACACACGCCCGGCGTGAGTTTTAAGCCACCGGGTCCAGGACACGAACCGCAGTCGACTACGTGGGAGTCCAGCGACATAGCCATTACGCTAACTGCTGGTTCCCCCTCTGGCTTCTCTTGAGCAGCGTGTTTCCACTGAGCTCAAGAGCTGACCCAGGAATAAACAGTTAATCATTCCACCACAACCCTAATGGGTAGGGAAGCCAATTGGCGTAAAGTTGTCCAGTACCATCTCATATGATTTGAATTCAGACAGAAAGACTAGAAGGGCTAGAAAATTTATATGTAATTCACCAAGCTTATTACCATACTCCTTTTTACAGCTATGAGACTTCTGCAGGAGGCAAAGTGCTTTCGTGAACTGTTCTGACTTTCTGGCAATCAGTTTGAGGACCTGAGTTGTTTGTATAGTGTGGAAAGGCCTGGGACATATTAGATTGAAACTATCTCTTGCCTCTCTTTTCTCCAAATAATCTCTTCTACTGTACAGGAGAAAGCCTCTCCCAGAGAGATTAATGAGGTTAGGAGATGAGTTAAGTCATTTATTTTTCCATTCCATCGTGAAAGGGTTCAAGGTTACCCTTTCAATAAGCAGCCAATTGATCATGTGACTACTAAGCGGTCCTGATTCTCTTTCAGTATATTTGAATTTATTCATGAAGGCAGAAAGAATCATAAAATGCCTTGAATGAGGCAACATTAAATTCAATAGACCCAGTGCCTTTTTAAAAAGCCTTCCTATGTGTCTAACCTGCATACACAATCTATGGGATAATCTATAATATACAGGAAATACTGGCATTTATAAAGTAGCAGCCCTTTCTGCCTCCTCAAAGGGGCTGTCTCCAAGTCTGCAGTCATGTACAGAGGCTGGAAATGCCAAGAAAATGTTACGTGGAGATTACCTTTGCTCTCGCCATGCCCCTAACTCCATATCTAAACATCTCTGATTCTGTCTTAGCAGATATAATTTAGGTTGTTTTTTTCAGAAATTATTTCAAGGAAATCTACAAGAATTTTATTTTTATTATTTTCAGCACGTTTCTGCTCTTCTCAATATGTAAGTCAGCCACAAAGTGTTGCTGCTGTCAGGGTCAAATATTCTTGAAGACCCAGCTTGCTTTCTAGATAAAAGCTTCTTTGACATTTGTTCTTCTTCACATAATCTCTATTTCACAATCAGGCTGTGAAGTTCCAACTTTTTCCTGACATGCCTTTTCAACCTGCCCTAAGATAAAACATGTTTTTCTGGAAGAAGATTTTTTAAGATGGGGACCAGCAGTTAGCGTAATGGCTTTGTGGCTGGACTCCCATGTAGTCAGCTGCAGTTCGAGTCCCAGACCCAGTAGCTTAAACTCACACCGGGTGCATGTGCATGTGTGCCCAAGGTCCCAAGAGAGGAAAATGGAGGAGAAGGGATTGCAGTGTGGTCATCCCCCTTGGTGGTGATTTCTCGCTTTCTGTCTCTTTGTCTCTCTCTGTCTTTCTGGCAAGTGAATGTGCCCTGTAGCAAAACAAAACAAAACAAAACAAACAAAAAAATCTCTCAAAAAAATTCTTTAAGATTATTGGTTGCTTGCCTCATTGTCCATTATCCTTTGTTTTCATAAAAATGGGAAAGAGCACTGAAAAGGTCATTTTCGGCACACAAGGGAATAATTTGCATTTTGAATGAGAAACTCCCTAATCATTCTCATAAGTTTAGATCCTCAACCATCACCTGCTCCCATTGACCATTTGATAGTAGAAGGATACTAGTTGATAGAATGTTTGTTTCTAGAACAATTTTGGCCTAGTCAGTGACTATAGTTTCCCTAGAGTCTCTCTGAATTCATATATTGTTTAGGCCTTGAGTTGGTCTCTTAGATCTTAGCATCTCCCTGTGTATACTTTTGATAAATGCCAAACTCTACTTGGAGACTGCAAAAATTCCACTGTAGATAATTTAAGCACCCTTGATTCTTTTTTTTGAGAGAGAGAGATTTTTGCTCACCAGAAAGACAGTGAGAAGCAGAGAGACAAAGAGACAGAAAATGAGAAATCAGGCCCCATAGGGATGGCCATGCCATAATCCCTTCTCCAATCCCCTCTTAGGATTTTTGGGCGTGCCTGGTGTGAGTTTTAAACCACTGGGTGCGGAACTCAAACTGCTGTCAGCTATGTGGGAGTCCAGTGACATAACCATTATGCCATCTGCTGGTCCCTGTACCCTTTATTCTTAAGTAATACATGGTTTTCTTCTTCTTGTCTAAACCATTGGCTCAGGAACAATTCTCTCCTCATTTTTCTAACACCACCAGGAGCACAGAAAATAAAAGCTTATTGCCTGAGACATTAGTCTTATGTGAAGAGAACTTAGTAGTAAGGATTTTAAGAAATGACACTGGAGACAGTAAATAGTAAATAGGTAGTCTTATTTTTGAACTTCAAAGACAGAAGTTGATGGGAAAATATAAATTGGGAAAATCTTAGTTTGTTGTCAGGAGGAAAATCTGATCTTTCCTCAATAAAACTATAAGAATTTGCTTTAGATTTTGCTTTATTTGATTAATTATTTTGAACTGGTTATTGTTTTCTTTCTAGACTGAGCTAGTATAGCTTCTGACACATAGATCAGATGCTGAAGTAGAGCCCTCTCTTGCCCCAAGAGAACGTCCTTTAGATCTCACTGAGAGATGGAAGAATGTTTATCTACTGTGTTCACAATCTTTGAAAAAAAGATCTTATTCCCAGATCTATCCTCTGGGGTAATGCAGGTTTAACGTTTAGAATATTTAAGATAAATCTAAATTTGTACTTATTAAGGACTTTAAATTAGATATTGTCCCAGAATATATATCATAATCGTCTATGAAAATACAATGATAAATACCTAATTCACAACAAATGAGAAAACCTTTGCAATATATGCTAATATGTGTGCACATACAATATGCACAAACTCACCACTAGAGCACAGCTCCATAGTTACACACATCACTAACACTTGGTCAAGAGTCGGTTACCTTTTTAAGTTAAAGCTTTGAAGATAAGCCATGCTGCGACGAAACAATTTGGAACACCTATGTCTCAAATTTGGATTTGGATCCTTGGTGTCCTGTAAATTCTCTCCTCCTCTGCTAGATCCAAGTGTAAGTGAGTTAATCAAGCACAATTTTTCTCATCCATCTCTGCGATCCTATGTTGTATATTATCTTCAAAAAAAAAAAAAACTAGAAAGTAAGGCTTTTTTGTTAAAAATTTATATTTTAAAAGCCAGATACATTTTGGGTTCTCTTATTGATTTGTTCAAATTGCCAGAAGGCACAGATACTCACCAGAGACACAGAGACAGAGAGTAAGATAGCACCTCCTGATAAGGCATGATCAAACTGCAATCCCTTTTCCACTATTTTTTCCATCCGGTCAGAATTCGGGACACACACACACACAGACAGATATACCCAGTGTGTCTCTCAAGCCACTGGTGCTGGGTATAAAACCATGTCAGTCTAGTGTGATCTGCCTTTCCTTAAAATCTTGGCAATGGGGCTGACCTAAAAGCCATAGTCTTTGAATGCCTATCTTATACTTCACTTCCTATAATCGAATTCCTGTAATGTCATTGTCTTGCCATGGTCACTCCCTCTTTCTTTAGGGTGACAGACTTCCAGCAGCTCACAAAAATCATTCTCCTTTTCTTCCTGCAAGTATCACCAAGCTATCTTTCCAACAGTCCCTGGCATTTAGGTATGACCATGTGACTAAATTCTTGCCAACTCAGATTATGATCAAAGATGATTTATGTATGGAACATAAAACCTCTCATGGGCTCCTCCAGGCTTTTTCTATGTCTTCCACTGAGATGATAATGATTATAAGATTTTAAGGGATGAAAAACCTCAATGTGGAATGGGTCCCTGGATTATGCACTGAAGAAGAGCCAACCCTACTTGAAAATCCTCTCAAGACTATTAACTGAGAAGGAAATACATTTTAATTGTGTAAAGTCATTGAAATATTGAAATCTATATGCTAACAATAACCAAGTCTATCCTAATTAATGTAATTAGAGTTTTCTGTAGAGAAAAATTCTTAGTATAGCTTAAAGGTCTATATTTAGGTCAGCTCTGGTTCTGGTACCAATATTCTCATGTCTATCTTTAAGAGGTTAATGCTTCTATTTGCCAAACTTGATAACAAATCTTATTTTAGGAAAAGAGAAAGATCATAAAATAGAAACTTCCACTTGATAGGATGAAGTGAGAGAGGGCGGCAAATTTACCTAGAGTAATATATTAAATTCAGGAGAAAATGAGACTATGGTAATTTTTTTACAAGAAAAAGAGGTTCAATTTGGGTTTCTAATTAATTTATCTCACTAAAATTTATGTTTAAATCTATAGCCATTTTATACAAGGGTATTTAAAAAAGTTCATAAAAACAATTAAAATACAAATTTTAGTGTAAATATTTTTCAAATCCATGCAGTTTTTGTTAATAAGCATTTTCCATAAAATTTTAAAGACTCCCCAATATGCCTTAATTATAATATTGGAAAGCTTTTTACTCCTCCTAAGAGTGTAAAGAGAGAATGGTCTCCAAATTTTGGCTACAAGGAGGCCAGTTTCACCTTTTTGGAAGCTGGAAATACACCCAAAACACCTGAAACCATAGCAAGAGAGTTCATCCCAAAAATAATACTTAAAGATGTTAAGTATGATCTCATAATCTCCATCACATTCATCTCTTACTTGATACATTTTTAAAAATAATTATTTAATTTTATTTATTTATCCATTTATTTTAATTTGACTAGACACACACACACACAGAGAGAGAGAGAGAGAGAGAGAGAGAGAGAGAGAGAGAGAGAGAGAAAGTGAGAAAATAAGTCACCAAGTCCAGGACTCGAATCATGGTCAGCCATGTGGGAGTGAGTGTCCAGCACCTTAATCACCATGCTATCTGCTGTTCCCATCTTACTCTAATCTTCATAGAGTCTCACAAAAGCATATGTCATTCATTCCTGATGAAACATTACTTCTCCAAGGTCAAAGACAAGATAAGGATGTATATTTTCTTCTCAGATTATTCCAACTCCATTTCTCCTCTCTAAAAAGAACAATTCTGTTTTCTACCTTCTCATTTGCTATTTTCACATTTTGTCTATAGAGCTTGCTCTCCCTAGAGTTGTCATATACAAAATTATTACAGACTCAAAACCATAGCATGTCTTGGGACCAGCAGTTAGTGTAATGGCTGTGTCACTGGACTCCCATGTAGTTGACCGTAGTTTGAGTCCCGGACCCATTGGCTTAAACTCACACCGGGCACATGTGCATGTGTGCCCAAGATCCTGAGAGGAGTATAGAGGAGAAGGAATTGTTGCATGGCCATCCCCCCTAGGGGATGATTTCTTGCTTTCTGTCTCTCTGTCTCTCTCTGTCTTTCTGATGAGTACACAAGCCCTATAGCAAAAACCTTTAAAAAAAAAACATTAAAAAAAAAAAACATAGCATGTCTCTACATCTCTCCAACTCTAATTGCCTAATTCATCTATTCACTCTATGAGAAGATTAATTCATACCTTCTCCTCTTTCACATACCTTGTGTACCTTCTCAACTGACTTTGATACCAATTCAACAGAACACAAGCAATAAGAAGATTTCAATAGCATCCCAACACCATGTTTAATAACTTCTTGTAACTATGTTCATATATCCCACTTCTTGCCTTTTATTATGGATAATCTAATTAAAATGTATCTTTCCATTTTGGAATATTAAAGTCATGATTGGAGAGATAAATTTGAGAATCTACCTAGATTTCAGTGTAAATAACTTGAAAAAAATATGTGTAAGAATTCTCTAAGGTCCTTTTTTATACAAAATCCCAAGCTCCTTCATCTTGTCCAGAAAATTACTCCAATAACTAATTCTTCTCTCCTACATTGTTGGATTTCCCTTTCTCTTGATTACTCCTGTCCACATAAAAATAAGCTGTAATTTCTCTCATCTAAGAACTTTTCCCATAGACACAGACTGTCTTCTATTGACACACACTGTCTGGCTTTATAGCTACTGTCTTGGATTTTTTTTTTTTAAATAAACTGTTCATCAGAAGAATTGCCCACTCTCTAATTCCTCTTTTTTTACTTTGAAACTCAGCCCATGCGAGCTTTGCCTCCTAACTCTAAACTAGACTTTTTTGTGTCAAGGTCACCAAGACCTCTAGTATTCCAATGAATTCACAGAGCTCATTTTATTTGACCTTCTAAGAGCACTTTTGTTGTTTTGAATCTTGTATGTATTTTCTCTGTTTCCTGGAAAGTGGCTATTTTTCAATGGTCCCACTAACTCAGTCAGATTCTTTAACAAGTTCTTATTCTCTAATATTTACCTATCAGCAGTTTCTGGGAATTTTTCAACTTCTCTCTTCTACTTACAGCCATTCCTTTGATCATCTCTGAGCTCTGGGGAAAGGAGGATTTCTACCCAGGATGTTTTAAGCCCTTGGGGCCATCTCAGAATTACATTTAGAAAAATAATACAAAGGAAGAATGTAGCTTTCACTTTTCAAAACTACATGTAAGTATCAAATCATATTGAAATATTAAACTTTAAAGGAAAGCAGACCAATTCAAAATATTCTCTGAGTAAATAAACTTGAAACTCCCATTATATGCATTTTAAAACATTTTTCTTAACTGTAAAGTTAATTCATCTTCTTTCATAGATTAGCTCATGAGCAAACTAGAGAAATGAGCAAATTCTGTACCTTACCTCCCCTCCCACAAATCATCAATAAATGACTGTGGCAGTAGAAATAGTGTTGTTATTTATCTGTTACTAGATATGGTCCTCTCAGTTGTAAGGACTCTTACTGGTCTATATTGTTTTAGTCTTTTTGAGAAAAAAATATTAAAAATTATAAAGAAAAAGAAGAGAAGTTAAAAGGCTCTTGAGGATGAAAAAAAATTAGAGATTGTAGAAAAAGAGCAGGAGAATAGGAGGAGGATGAGGAGGAGGAGAAAGGGGGAGAAGAAGAAAAGAAAAATGAGGAGGAAAAGGAAAGGAAGAGAAGAAGAAGGAGAAGAAGAAAGAAATGATGGTATCAGAATAAAAAAGAAAAAAAAAGAAATTTGGTGTTTGTATTTTTTAATTTTTTTTTGAGAGATTTTTGCTATAGAGTGCATGTGCTCACCAGAAAGAGAGATAGAAAGATAGACAGACAGAAAGTAATAAATCACTCCCCAGGGGAGTGAATGGCCACACTGCAATCCCTTATTCTCCAGTCTCCTCTTGGGATTTTGGGCATGTACACATATGCATCCAGTGTGAGTTTCAAACCCCTGGGTTTAGGACTTGAACTGTAGTTGACCACATGGGAGTCCAGTGCCTTAACCACTATGACACCTGCTGTCTCCAGTTGCTGTTGGTATTTTAAAGAGTAAACAGTGAGACTTAAGATCAGCATTAGTCACCTCTTCATAGAT
Source organism: Tupaia belangeri chinensis (assembly GCF_000334495.1). NCBI lineage: Eukaryota > Metazoa > Chordata > Mammalia > Scandentia > Tupaiidae > Tupaia > Tupaia belangeri. The sequence continues at coordinate 2,493,949 of NW_006159742.1, read as the reverse complement.
TAAGCAGGACTGGGACAGGCATATTTTCTCATTCCCATGTTAAGCAACACTGAGGCTAAATAAAAAATAACCTGGTTGCAATAACTGCTTCTGGAAGTTGAGACTGTGAACCAAACAAATAGCTTACTTAACTAGTCTAACAGCTTGCTCATCAAAACTCTTAATAGCTTTGATACTTTTACCTGGTTTTGTCCATCAACCCCAAATTTTAGATCATAAACTTTGTCTAGTCCCTGTTTTTCTCCTTTTAAGATCAATTTTAAGATAGTACATCCCAGGGAACCAGCAGTTGGTGTAATGGCTATGTCGCTGGACTCCCACGTAGTAGACTGCGGTTCGCATCCTAGATCCGGTGGCTTAAACACACCGCCAGACGTGTGTGCGTGCATGCCCAAGATCCCGAGAGGAGAATGGAGGAGAAGGGATTGTGGCGTGACCATCCACCCTGGAAGGTGATTTCTCACTTTCTGTCTCTATGTCTCT